>NW_010231579.1:6056-12086 GCF_000690775.1 Eurypyga helias | reverse complement strand
GCTGCAGCCACAGGCACAGACCCTCCTGCTTCACCTCCCTGCAAACGTTGCCTGTCGCACCGTGCAAGCATGCGAGGTCCCTGGTAGCGCTGCACGGAAATAGATGCAAGAGCACACACCGCTGAGCGATCTTGGCCTCAAACCCCAGTGGTCAGTAAGATGTCCTCCCAGCGCAGGGCATGGCTGTGGGTTCAGAGAAGCCCTGGACAATGGACAGAACTGTCTGGGTGAAGGTCCTCTCCTCTGCACTATCACCTCGGTTCACTCATGTCCCGCATGGCTGAGGACTGGGTACTCTGGTCTTTGTTTCACTTGTGAAACTCACTCATCATCCCCTAATTTAAATAATGCCCTCAGAGCTTAGCAGGATAGACAGAGGTCACTTCTGATTATGTGGGCTTGGTGACTACCTGTGTAAGCTGTAGTGTGGTGGGTAGGACAGTCGTCATGACATTGAAGCTGTCCCTCAAAAAGGAGAGAGATCCGAACATTTGTCTACCCAGGGAATAATAGGTGACAGATGAGCTTGACCTCCTTCCAACTCTGTGAGTGACAGCCAACCCCTGATGTACAGAACCAGCATAATTTATGTTGGAAGGATCTGGAGGCCACCTGGTCCCAGGGTGAGCTAATATCAGTGCTAGATCAGGTGAAACGCTGTCATGAGTTTCTTCTGAATTCACGGGCAGTTTCTGCTTGATCAAACCTCTGCTTGGTGGCAAATAACCCATCCAGCAAAGAAAAACAACCACCTGGGTGCTCACCATGGGCTGGGCTTCGCCATTCAGTGCTCTGCTCCCCAGAGACACAACCTGCCGTCTGGGTGAAAGAGCTTTGGGTCACAGGGAAGGGGTTAACAAACCCCTCATCAAACGAAGCAACATTCGAAAAAGCAGGACTGCTACTTTCTAGGATCTACATCCCTTAGCCAAGGGACTCAACGTGCTGGGAATCAGTCCCAGAGCACCACGGTGGCCCAGAGAGCACAGCTGAGTGCTGGCACGACGCCTTTTGCACCGGGACATTTTTCCTGAAAACATCTAATGTTTTCTTGAGAACTGATGCTTTTTGTGGGGTGTCTTTTGATTTGGTTTTGGTTTTTTTTTTTTTACTTCAGGGCTATTAATTATTTTTATAGCATCATTTTCAAGCACAACAGTTGTCTAATCAGAGTTGTTTAAAATATAATAAAAGGCTGAAGACCTTTATGAGACATGTCAGAAAATACCGCAAACCAGTTATGAAAGTCACAAATACCAGAAAATTTAAATCCTGACAATATTATGGATAAAATCCCGTTAACATAGCTATTTGCATATGATTTTGCAGACCTAAATTTGTCCAGAAAAATATCACTCTCCTGTGTTATCTACAGTGTTGCCGAGACACCTCAATAACCCTACCTGCAACAGTTCCCTTGCCCAGAAATATGTGTTACAGGCTCAAATCCATCAGTGCTTCATCCTGAGTTAACAAAGACTTAAAATATGATTAGATTGCATCTAATCACAGATACACAACAGAGCAATAGTACATATTGCCTGTAAGGACAATATTATTATAATTTCATAAAGACTGAAATTAATATGTCATCCAATAAATGTTTCTTGACAGGAGAGCAATCTTTCTGCAACCTTTACTCGAATTTGCTTCAGTTTGTTGGTAGTAGGTTTGAGACACTGTTGATTGAAGCCTGGATACAGCCCCCACTTCGCTTCACAGAGCACGCAGGGATCCTCAGTGCCACCCAGCAGTGATGCCAAGAGGGGATCCGCGGCCAGTCCACTAACTGGGGCTGGAAAACCCACTTGGTCCACCGCCTAGCCCCACTGCCGCTGCCTCCCCCATCCCTTTCATCCACCAGTCCAGCAAATTTTGGCATGTGAGCACTTTCTGGGTTGCTTGGTTGTTGTTAATTTTTAAAGCCTAGCGGCTGGATTGCAAAATTAATATGTGAGAATGCATATCTTTCTTGGGTTTTGGTTTTTTTTTCCTCCCTCACAAATTTTTTTTTTTTCTCCCTCACAGATCTATCTATTTATTTATTTATTTATTCATTTATTTGCAAAACCAGCATGGTCTGACACTGGAAGAGCTGCGAGTTCTGAGACCGGTGTATAACTACTTTATGAAATACTCATCTGGGAATGCCTAATAAATAATTGCTTTCAATTTTAAACATCTATATTTTTAACAGTAACAGCAGCCTATGTGGCCCTCCATCAATCCCAGGCCCAAGCTTCAGTTCAGTAAAGACCGTCTGCAGCCTGAAACCTATCTTGTCTCACCCAGCTTCTTTGCATGCCCGTAATTCTAGCCCTCTGCGGCTTGTCCTGGCTGATTTTCCCCTGAAACTTGATCTTTTTGCAAATGATCAAAGGAGCAAAATGAGAAACAAGAAACTTGTGCAGTGAAACTTCAGCTTCTGCATCTTGAGCTGCGTCTCCAGTTTAATGGTCACTCCCGGCCAGCCGGCTGCTGCCTGCGGAGGAACGTGCCGGGGTTTCCACCCTCGTGTCCCCATCTCACTGCCACATGGATGCTCCTACTCGGAGGGGCACCTGCAAATGGGCAGCGTTGCTCCTAACCGCATGAAGAGTTTAACCAGTGCAACAACAGTCGTACAATTATGCTGATAATGAGATGATTATGCTGATAAACTGACCTCCTGAGATAAACCAATAATAACCTCAAAGTTTAACGAAGAGTTCACAAGCTCAGTATCACCAGCAGAGTGAATCAATACATTATTTACACCTTGTCTGCCATATGGTACTGGGGAACCCTGCCTCCCTGAGAGGTCCTTGTGCACCAGCCCCCCACCCCTGCCCACAGGGAGGGAGGGAGGCTGGCACCACATGCATCCACCTTCAGCTGACCGGAACCAAGAGCACAGCAGCTACTCCAGGCCCCCGCAGCACTTGCAGTGCCTTCAGTAGGGTGTAGGTAGCAGTCAGTTAGGGGGCAAGCTAGGAAAGAAACCTTCAGAGGGCATTTCTGCAGGGGTGTGCAGAGGAATGGGGGTCCCTCATCTGTAGGCAGATGCCTACACTGAGCTCAAGGGCCAGGCTTTGACTCCTTTAAATGACTGCGGACACCTGTTTCTCATGATCACATGGAAGAAATATGTCCAGCTTACTTCTTTGCCTACTATGTGACATGTAAAACTTCAGAAATTTATGTTTCAGTTACATATTTATGCTAAGGGGAGTAAAAAGTGGCTGAGACCCATGTCTCAGAATACATAGTACCACTGCTATAGCCACGTCAGTCTGAGCGTGCAGGTGAAGCATCCTGTCATCCTTAGCTGCTTCCCTGGCATGATAAAGAATTAAAAACATTCTTATATAAAAAATGTGCAGAGGAAGAAAGGCTTTTTATTAAACCCAGTGGTACAGCTGGAAAAGACAGAGAAGCCTTCAGGCACCAAAGCCCTTCTTCCAGCCTGAAATCTTCCCAGATAAATACCGGCTGAGAACAGTTGCTCTGAATTTCACAGGACAGTGCTAAATCAGTGGGCCCACCCAAGAGGAGAGGCCACCAGTGTGTGGGAGACATGGTGGGCTGTTAGCAAGGAGCCCAGGAATTAAGCACACCTTTGCTAAATTCCTAGCTGCCAGCTAATTACTACAATTTCCTTCCCTCTTTATCATTTTACTAGTACATGTGTGTCTTTGTCATGCCAGCTTCTCATTCCAGTTAATCCTTGGGAACGTTTTGAGTGAAATGCAGCAATTGTCATCAATGCAAAGTGTCCTATTACCAGCAAGAAGGACTGAGTTCATTTCTGTCCCTGGCTGAAGGGCACCTTGTTTGGGAACACTGATAAAGAGCAAACAGGGGAGCAACACGTCTTCCTGCCCATCCCTCACCGTGGGAAAACAGGTTGGTACACGGCTGTTTTGACACAAGCTCAATTCATTATCCTTGGTCCTCTAGACACTGGAAGCTTTAGTGTTCCTCTTTATTGACTGTCAGAGAAAATGAAAATAAATTATGCGTACTTTTAGAGTAGCCTGAAACTTGGAGTTTCTTCTAGATGCTCATGAGGGCATGGTTTGTTTAAGACCAAAACATACAGATTATTTTCCACTCAGGATTAAAAAAAAATAATAATATATTCATCTTTCAGGGTGGCTGTATAGCTTCTACCACTAATTTCCAGTTGCACTTGCGCACCAGGCAGTGATGTTCCTTGACAACTTCAAGGATGATTAGGCTGAAAATACAAAGCACCCATTTACTCCTGTAAAAATCTCGAATGCAGAAAGCTGGATTTTCATCTTTTTTGGTTTTTACAGATAGTGTGACTACATCTAGCTATGCACATCCATTACGAACAGTCCTGGTCTAAAACTCGCTCTGTTTTCATGGGAGGAGAAAATCCATGCTGTCACCAGCAAGGGTCAGCCTGCTGCCACCAAACCCCAGACCCGATTCTGCAGTCCTGCCTTGTTGTGCTGGGGTCAGAGGGAAGAGCCCCACAGAGCAAGGACTGTACCTCATTGTATCAAAACAACACCCACTGCACAAAAGCTCGGGGGAAGGAGAAAAGGCTCCATCAGGGCTGTCCCCTGCCTGTGCCTCCCTCCCCACCTCCGGGAGCCCTGGGTGGCTCCGTGAGCTGCCACCACACTCCCCTTCCTGGGAGCCGGGAGGGAATGGGACATTATCATGCAAATGAGCCCACCAGGAAATCCACTTTGTTTCTAAATTCCTATCTCCAGCCCTGCCACATCAAGCTCTGAATGCAGAAGAGGATGAATGGCCTAAAAGCAACAGGAATTAAGCATTTAGCACAAAATCCCACCCACTGATCCCCTTTCCTTGGAAGCAAGACTTAGCACACACACAAAACCCACACAGACTAGCAGGCTAGGGGAAAATGTGCGGACACACTTGGTACGTGCTGTGGGCACCAATCTAATATTCCACCTGCTCTGCTGGTCCAGTTCAGTATAGGTACCACATCAGCGTCTCTGGTTTTAACCCCCACCCTTACACCCCACCCTTTAGCAGGAGTTGGATCTTTACATCACGTATAGCAAGCAGATACACACAAAGTTATTATTATATCAAATGGTACTTGCTGGTGAAGGATGGATGGATGGATGGATGGATGGATGGATGGATGGATGGATGGATGGATGGATGGATAATACACTGATGACATATGTGGGCACCTCTTACAGGTAATGGCAAAGCCTCTCACTTCATGGACCCTCTGAAGAACCGGAGAGAGGTCTGTCCTGGGCTGGGCATGAGCGTCTCGCCACTAAATTTAGTGCCCCTGGCTGCTGCATTTCACAGACGGTGGCTTACTGCTGTCACTCGGGGCAAACGAAGAAAACTCCTTGCTCTCAACATGAACTTGGAAAGATTCAAGGGGGTAGGAGAAAAGAGGGAAGAGGAACTTATTCCCTTACTCCAGTGGTATCAAAATAATGTTCATTCATTACATCAGGCTACTCAAATCAAGCCATTAAAGACACATAATCACAGAATGGTTTGGTTTGGAAGGGACCTTAAAGACCATCTAGTTCCAACCCCCCCTGCCATGAGCAGGGACACCTTCCACTAGACCAGGTTGCTGAAAGCCCCATCCAGCCTGGCCTTGGACACTTCCAGAGATGGGGCATCCACAGCTTCTCTGGGCAACACGTTCCCATGTCTCCCACATAGTTCATATAGATATATAAACATGGCCTCCAGAACCTGGGCTTGATGATGTTGAGGCTACAACCACCCTCACCCTCATCTGTCCTCTCTGGAGTAACTTGCTCAGCTGTAGTAAATTGCTCAGACTCCCTCCCTAGACAACACTTCTCCCACACCTCCGTGCCTGGGCCTTCACTTGATGAGCCCCGCACTCGTAGAATCATGGATTCAGAGAATCTTTTAGGTTGGAAAAGACCACTAAGATCATTAAGTCCAACCGTTAACATAACACCACCACTAAACCATATCTCTGTGCTGCTCCAGCTCAGCTCACCAGCCCAGCAGAGAAACCTCTGATTCCCTGCAGCAGTG
>NW_010231579.1:0-6025 GCF_000690775.1 Eurypyga helias | reverse complement strand
TGTGTGGACCCTGCTCTTCCTGCTGACTGGCCAGGGCATGGAAACAGCCCGTGTAGCCCAGACACCTCCCTTTTAGTCAGGTAGAACTGGAGGGGGTGAGCATCCCAGTGGGAAAAGAACTGAGGTGGTGTGAGCCAGCCTGGTGGGAAGTGAGCAGGCAGAGGTGTTGGCAAAGCTTCTATCACACAGCTTCATAGAATCACAGAATGGTTTGGGTTGGAAGGGACCTTAAAGACCACCTAGTTCCAACCCCCCTGCCATGGGCAGGGACACCTTCCACTAGACCAGGCTGCTCAAAGCCACATCCAGGCTGGCCTTGAAGACATCCTGAAGACATTCACCTGCAAGCCCTTCCAGAAGGTGAGGATGCCCCTTCCCAGACATTGGAGAGAGGTCCTCTGGAGCTGCCTTTCTGCCTGCTGGCTGTGAAGGGACCTTGGACAATGAGCTTACATGATATATATTAACTCTGAGACTGCTGGCGTGATCTGAAAACCTTCTCCTCCTGGACTCCACATCTGAAGATATCCACAATGAGCTCCACAAGGTTTCACAGAGACTTCTCCAGCAATGGATCTAAGCACTCCTTCAAAAGCTTCCTTGAAGTAGATGATCAGCTTCCTGCAGCCCACTGTCTCTGCTGGCTGCCTGTCTGTGAAGAAGGCTTTGGGTTGCTGACCTGGAGCATCCGTATCTTCACGCACAGACCAGGTTAGCTCGACTGCAAACGGTGCTTTGGACCTGCAGGGGCAAATGGCTTGTCTTAGGCAGATGTTTTAAGTTAGCTCAATGATAATTAATGCATTTTCTATGTATGAATAGATATTGTTACAGAACCAGCAAAACCAGAAAAACTGGATTCACTAGTGCTACAGTCCACTAACATCTGAAGGATGAAACCAGGTATCTTTCCCTTTCTGAAGTCAAGGAATAAAATCTGTGAGTGACATCAGTGACACCGATTCTAGTAAAACACTTGTGAACTTCCTCAAAGTACTTTTTTTTCTTTCTTCTTGCAGCAAGTTTGTGTCCATTCTTTATTGAATTGCTAAAACAGGCCTGAAACCTGTCTGACACCTGTAGGGCAAATGGAGCTAAATTAAATTATTGCTACAAAATCAGAAAGCCATATAAGGGGACATTGTTTCAAAGTCTGCTCCCACTTACACTTGTGCAACTCCACTGTAGTATGTGGAGTTGCCTGAGAGTTTAAAAAAAAAAAGGCAAAAGCATGCAGTTTCATTTCAATGTGTAGTAAGTGCATTAAAAACCATTTTTGCCAAAACAACCAAAATGTTTTACTGATGTCTTTCTCCCACCAAAGGTGATTCATCCTTTTTTTGGCACACCCTACTGAGAATGCTTTCTAAACAGAGTCCCCATTTGACCACGCGAGGACCACTCAGAGCTGCCGTGGCTGTATCTCCAGAAGGGCAGAAGCTGGTACTGACCTTCTGGGTGGCTTCATTTTCAGGCTGCCCAGACGAGACACCCTCACACTGCCCGAGGGCCCAACCCAGTCTCGGGGTGGGAGTGCGTAGGTGGTCGTCTCCCTTGAACTCAGAACCACAGAAACAAATGGGCCTTCCAGTGGGGCTTTTCTACACCTCCAGGATTTGCTGCTAAGGTTGCACTGGATCACCACGGGACAAACTGCTCTGGCTCCCACCAGAACGAACACCTTCTGCAAAGGTTGAACTTGGTCTGAACAGGGTAAGGGAAGGTGCAACCTTTCCTCAGCTGGGGACATCTGTGTGGGCATAGCCGGGAAAGTCTCTGCGTCCCCAGCAGTGTGCACGGGGATTGTGACATAAGTTGCTTGTTGGCCGTCCTTTGATGCTCTGACTTGCTCCCTCTCAACTCTTCTCCAACCACAAGGTTACAGAGACAGGCTGGGACCCAATGAACACGAGCTAGGGGACCAGATGACGACAAGCAAGGTGAGGTCCGCACGAAACCAACCCTTTGTCCGATGGTGTGGGTCCTGGGTAGCCTGCCCTGACCTCAGGCACGTGGCTGGCCCCGGCCGTGGGCAGACCCTTCACGTTAAACTTGGGCAGATGCAGCCGTGGGGTGGAGGCGGTCGGTGCAACATCCTCACACCACAGAAGGTGTGGGCCTGGGGTGTCAGCCTGGCCGTGTCAGCACGGCTGAGTCGAGGAAGGTGGGATGAGCCACACCTCGAGTGCCCCTCCACCAAAGTGGTGAGACTAACGAGCACGCGTAGAGCAAAGCACGTTATGGCTCTGATCCCACCAGCTGACCCCGTCGGGTGGACTCCCACACGGTGATCTCACCCTGCCAGCTTAGTCACAGCTTCACAAGCAGCAGAGAAAGGTCACGCTCAGTTAAAACTGAAATGTGTTGTCTTACAGTTTTTCCCCCTTGGTACAGAAGCTGTAGCCCTGACTTGGGCAAAGGTCCAACTGGAAATAATGAATGCAATTACCTTGTAAGCACCTTAATGGAAAATATCGGTATAGTTAATTATGCAGGGATGCAATGCTAACTCATTTCCCAGTGTTTTAAATACAAATATTAACACTTTCTCCTTTGGGCTTTTGGGATGATTAGTTATTGATGCAGTCTGACAGAATTTGTAAGTTTTGCAACTATTGCAATTAGTTCAAGGAAGAAGTTTCCAGCGCTGATTTTAACATCACTGGCTGATACTGCACAGAACAGCGCTGCGCTGCACAGAACCAGGCTTGGAGTGCCTCTGCAAGAATGACGTCTTCGGCCATGACCCTTTAAACATCCAAAACTTACACTTTTTTCAATGGATGTTTTAGGACCAAAAAGTTATTTTAGGATTCTCAAATTGAAGATAATCTCACTCTTTGAATATTGGGAGAATTGAAATCCCTGGAGATAGACACCCAAACCTGGGACTCAGGTACCTGTTAAGAAATCCTGGCTATATTGTCCAAGTGAAAATGTCACTGTCTTCCATAAAGATCGTAGGAAACAGCACAATAAACTCACAGCATGGACTCTAGCACTGGAAAAATGCAAATCCAGGTATTTCTGCACTCTGTCTGACCGGCTTTCCAGTTGTGGAACAAGGAGCCCACTATTTCAGCGTTAGTCTGCCAAAAAAGCCCCACTGCTTTCAGCCGGCAGCAGGCAGAGCCCTCTCTCAACGAACAAGCAAAAGCCACTAAATGTGTTTTGCTTGCCTTGGTATTTGCTAGCACCTCTGAACAATCCGGTGCTTCCTGGCAGATATTCATAGGCTAGAAAAACAAAAGGCTGGACTCCTTTCTCACACCTACGCAAAAGGAGCTGAGAGGATTTACAGAAATATAAAACTCTCCTGAGATTTCCCTTACAGGTAACTAAGGGATTTTTTTCATGGGGGGAAAAAAAAAGTGTGAAAAAAATTAAAAGGGGGGGCCAGGGGGAAGAGGTATCAGCACTTCGTGCATAAACCTCATTGTTCAGCGAAAACCACGCGATGGTTCGCACCAGGCCACCTCTTCTGCCCGGGGTTGCCGCTGCGGGCAGCGCCCGCTCCTGCCTGCCTAGGGCAGGGAGCACGCCTGGGAGCAGAGAGTCCGTGAGGGAAGAAGCAGGCAGGATGTCTGCATCTGTCCATGGGATTCCCAACACGGAGAGACCTACACTTCCTACAGGAATTAACGAGATCTCTGCAGTGTGAGCGTAGCCTCCTGCTGCTGGCTCAACAGCAAGCCAAGCCTGTCCGCATAGGGGAGGTCACTAATAACGACCTGCTTTCATCAAAATGTTGTTTGAAAAATAAGCTTCTGCTATTTTTAAGTTCTCTGGGTTTTGCTACACGAGGCCATGGGGCAAAGGAGCACCGGGAGCCAGAGCTCCCCCATGCACAAGGCAGAGAGGCTCCTTGCACTTTGCAGCATCAAGGGTGGATTAGTCACCACCTTGTATTTTCAGTACACTTCCGCTGCCATCCGTACGAGAAAATTAAGGAAGCAGCTCCCCCCAAGGAAAATCCAACCACCATTCCTCTGAAAACTGCCAGACAGGTAGTTTGGCCAGTGGAGAAAATACATATAGGACCGCACGCATGCAGTGGGCAAACCTCTGTTGGAGTTGAGCACCATCCAGGGGTAGTG
This sequence comes from Eurypyga helias, assembly GCF_000690775.1. Classification (NCBI taxonomy): domain Eukaryota; kingdom Metazoa; phylum Chordata; class Aves; order Eurypygiformes; family Eurypygidae; genus Eurypyga; species Eurypyga helias. The sequence continues at coordinate 1,928 of NW_010231579.1, read as the reverse complement.
CTGCAAGCTGAGGGGGGGTCTCCATAAATTACAACACTGCTCTCAGAAGTGTCAGCATAGAATCTTTTAATACTTTACATAAAAAAACTGCATACACAGTTCATAATTTTATGTAAACATCATATACATCTCAGTTTTTGCCATGTCAGTTTATTAAAAACAAAACCAGAGAACAGTCTCAGTACCACTGTTGAGGGAAGAGGGAGGAAAAGTAAACAAACAGAAATGGATACATTTGTTCTCTGAACCAGAGAAACACAAGATTTTCACAGGGTAGCCAACCCGAGTGAAAAGTTTTAAATAAACCCAGATTCTTTAAATTGCCCTTTAGCATTGGTGTCTGATGTACTCACTGCAGAGGCAACAGTGCTCTCACCCATTTTTTTTTCCCCAGGCAGAAAGATACAGTGGTTTGATTTTGTCTTGTGTGGAAATCACAATTTAAAACAAGACCCAGATGAAGTTACTGAGTAAGAACGTTTCCCATGCTACAGTGTTGTATGCAGATGACAAGTGCATTGAGCATTCAATTTAAGAAACAAAACCCCACCAAGTTGTGCAAAGTAATTTCTTTTGAAAATAAAAAATTTTTTAAATAAACCCAAATCAACATACTTGCAGAAAGACAACATTAAAGGAAGGAGCAGGCACCAAGATCATAATATGGCAATATCATCCCTTCCCCCTTGCTCATCCTGCCTCATCCCTCAGGAGGATGTCCAGCAAGGAGGACAGAACAGTCAGTTCAGCTTGACTTTCCAGCCCGAGGGCTTCTGCAGCTGGAATCGGTTCAAGGCTCGCGTTATCAGCAGGTTATCAGTCACTCAGGGCAAGTTCCTTTGCACAACACAAGTCCCAGCTGGGCACCCCCTCCCCACCTCACTTTAAATAAGCACCCCCTGCACTACCCCAGTTTGCACAAGACAGAAAAGGTAAGATATATACAAGGCTTCGCTTGGGACGACCCTCCCCTCCCAGTCTCTGCCTTCAGGGCACTAACATCCACCACAGGTCAGGCTCTGGCCGAAAGACCCCCGGGAGATGCAGTCCCCTTCCCCAGCCATCCCGGGGGAGGCATATGCGGGCAGGAGGCAGAAGTCCCTTCGAGCGTCGCAGCTCCATCACTCTCCTCTTGCAAAAGAGAGGAGGCTGCCCAGGAGCTGGGAGCAGCAGGTGGTAGGCAAAGGGGAAGAGCCGGGTGCAGCGTTCGCTCAGTCCAGTCGCAGCAGCTTTTTGTTGTCGAGTCTGCCATTAACTCACAGGGGCCGATGGCAGGAGAAGGCTTCTCCCCCACGTTATTCCCAATACTCAGGGCATGCAATTCCCCCCCTCCCTCTGTCCCCACGGCTGAGCCAGCACAACCCTCTTCAGCCAAGGCCTTAGCCCCCACCTCGACTCATCGCCAGCCCCCAGCAGAGGGGACAGACAGACGTCGCGTGCGTGCGCAACCCAGCTCCTCTCTGCCTGCCGACGGGTGACCCGGGCGCCGTGCCCAGCGCCGCGCTCCAGCCGCGCCCTATAGCACTTTGCAGCAGTTGATGCAGCCGTTCTGGGTGCCGTAGCGCTTCTGCAAGGCAGCCCGGGTGGCAGTCTCAAAGACCTCCCGGACGCCCTCCTTGGTCTTGGCCGAGCACTCCAGGTAGTCGTAGGCCTGGATGCGAATGGCCATGGCGCGGCCATCCTCGGTGCGCACCGGCTCCTGCTTCATGCGGGCCAGCTCGTTGCGCACGTGCTCGTCGTTGCGCAGGTCTTTCTTGTTGGCCACCAGGATGATGGGGACGTTGGGGCAGAAGTGCTTGACTTCGGGCACCCACTTCTCCGGGATGTTCTCCAGCGAGTCCGGGCTGTCCACAGAGAAGCACATGAGGATCACGTCGGTGTCCGGGTAGGAGAGGGGGCGCAGGCGGTCGTAGTCCTCCTGGCCGGCT
>NW_010231578.1:113864-121663 GCF_000690775.1 Eurypyga helias | reverse complement strand
CTGGACTTGCCCCAGTATGTCCATACCTTTCATGCACTGGAGAGCCCAGAACTGGGCACAGCACCCAGGTGTGTCTCACCAGGGTTGGGCAGTGTGGAGAGATCATGTCCCTCGACCTGCAGGCGATGCTCTACCTAATGCAGCCTGGGATACTGTTGGGTGTTAGTCAATACTCAGATGCCAGATGATAGAAATTAATTCAGGTGGATATTGGACTTGATTGTTTCTTATTCCATGTTTACTTTACTGTAGCATCAGTCAATCAATCAGAAGTTATTTACTTGTATGTGCACAAGTTTATCTCCTAAAGAGCACATTTATTCTTTTTAATCCTTTTTTAATATTGTATTTTGACTTTCTCAAGTAGCTACATAAGTAGTAGAAAGGGAAAAGAAAATCCTGCCCTGGGAGGAGCTAACAGTTTTTCCTCTTTTTGTAACTTCCCTACCTGTAGATCTGTGGCAGAGGTATTACTTCCCTTGATCAAAAAGTTTTTTACTCTCCCTTGGTTGGGAATTTTGTGGGTTCAACTAGTTTTGTGCAAGGGTAGAATTGGAAAACGGTGGGCATACCTCGTACTGCTGATGTTCACACTGCTTCTTAAAATTACTGTTTGACTTACTCATATAATTTGTCCTCAGAAAGGAATTTCATTGTTCCTAAATCTACAGTAGTCGGAATGAAAAAGCCTAAAAGATTATATTAGTTTGACATATACCTTTTTATGTGGGAACATAATTACTTTTGAAAGAAACAGAAACATTTTAAGATGGTTCCTGCTACATGAATATGAAACCATAGAGGTGTTAAACTTATTAAACTTGGTTTGGAACAGAAACTGCACCATTTGAATAAATGCATGTCACACAGGAGAGTCAGTGTGTAGCTAAAAATGCTTTTTTTGCGCTGTATTCCTACTTTTCTTTTTGCTGTATTGCAGACTACTTGTCACATTATACCAGTGGAAGGGTGAAGCTGTGGGCCATTGAGCACTGATTTCTCTCAGTGCCACAATTACAGAGACACCTGTGCTAAATGACATTGTGCTGTTCTACTTTGAAAATTACAGGGCTCAGTCCCACTCTAAGATGCACAGATGTACATCGCCTCCCTCTGCAAGCAGCCCTCTTACCTGAGCACGCACACTCACGCTTCCTCTGCAAGTTAACTCACCCCCTTTCTAAGAGATGCTGCAGACCTTATAGCTGAACATCCATAACATCTCCTTGACTAGTGTCGTACGAATTCCTTCAGATACTTCTGTTCTTCATGGCAAGTGTATTTTTGACTGAAAAAAATGTGTACCTCCTCTTTTTCTGCTCAGGTCTCAGGGTCTGACCAGTCTCCTTTGCAGTTTTTCTGGTTTTGCACTGCTCAACTCTCTCTGCCTGTTGTTTCAGGCTGGTACTCAAATTACATGTATTCTAGTTATTATTTCCATCATTTAGTATGAATTTTACAGTGATGTTGTTTTTATGCTTCCTTACCCTGCCACATGTGTTAACTATACAGAAACTGTTCTTCTTGTGGAAGAAATTATATACCAAAAATACCCAGTAAAAAGCTTGGTTTACAGCACTTGTAAAATTGATGCCAAAAATGTATGGTAAAGCTTGATTTTTTTAGGTTAATGGCTAGTTTTTGGAATATCCCTTTGGTCAGTTGGGATCACCTGTCCCAACTGTGACTCTTCCCAGCTTTTTGTGCACCCCTAGCCAACTTGCTGGTGGGGTGGATTGAGAGGCAGAAAAGGTTTGACTCTGTGTCAACACTGCTCAGCAGTAACAAAAACATCCCTTTGTGACCAACACTGTTTTCAGCACAAGTCTGAAACACACCCCCATATCATCTACTGTGAAGAAAATTAACTATATCCCAGCCCAAACCAGCACATTCTCTACCTCCTCTTCCATGCCGTTTACCTCATGCTCAGGTCCCACACTATCCAATGCATTCTCATTACCCACAGGTCATCATCCACAGATCATGGTCTCTTCAACTTGAGTTCACCCTGGAGTCCCAGCCCGCCCAGTGCAGCAGCACAGGAACAGCAGCAATGCCCTGGCCATCTGCCAGCCCAGGAGCATCGCCACTCCTGTTATCAACATGTTCTCAGGCACGGCAGAGCCAGATGATCGACAGTGCAGCACTACAGCAAGCAGTAAAAGCAAAAAACAACCACTAACGAGCACGAGACTCTAATACACGGTCAGGCAAGCAAGCCCCATGGCAAGCAGAGCAACCTGTCAATTGAGAGCTAAACAGCAATAACAGCTATACATTCAATCTGGCACATTCCAATCAAACTTGTTGTTATCTTGAACCCTTCAAGCCCCATGTTGGGTGCCAAAGAAAGGATTTTCAGAGTTATGGCATTTGTCTTCCCAGTTAACAGTTATGTGGGATTGAGCCCTGCCCTCCTGGAGATGGCTGAATCCCTGCCTGCTGGTGGGGAGTAGTGAATGGATTCCTTGTTTTGCTTTGCTTGCATACCTGTGTGACTTTTGCTTCACCTACTAAACTGTCTTTATCTCAGCCCATAAGTTTTCTCACTTTCACTCTTCTGAGTCTCTCCCTCATCCCGCTGTGGGTGAGTGAGCTGAATGGCTCCACAGTGCTTAGTTACCAGCTGGGATTAAACCATGACAACACGTTATGCTCTTGTAGTGCATGGAAAACAGCACTTAGATGTTCAGGTCTGATCTCAAATTCTCACCAAAAGATTGAAAAATATAAGGGGTTGTGTGCTGGTTTTAGTCAGGAAAGAGTTAACTTTCTTCACTGTGGCTGGTATGAAGATGTGTGTCTGGATTTACCCTGAGAACAGTACTGATAAGGTGTCTTTTTAGCTGGGGCTGGTGAGTGCCTGCACCAAATTCAAGGTCTTTCTCAGCTTCTGATACTGCAGCTGCATTCCCAACTTTCTCACTCCAGGCAGTGTAGGGGACGGACACACAGTTCAGACAGCTGACCCAAATTGACTGAGGGAGGATTTCATTCCCTAGTATGTCATGCTCAGTACGTGAACGGGGAGTGGGCCTGGGGGCCGGGGCCTGGTGGCCATAACTCTTTTTTTGCTCCTTTGCTAACTACTCTGTACTCCTCAAGTCCTTTGTTAGCTGCTTTGTTAATTCCTTTGCTTGCTCGTTTGTTCTTGAGTTGGTGGGTCAGTTAGCTTCAGTCCTATTGCCGCTCGTGGGGCTCGCTTGGACTGTCCTGCAATCGCTGTTGGGCTCCAGCTCTCGGGCTCTGGCTCTCACTTAATGGGACCTGGCTGTGCATTGTTTGGTGGGTGGTGAGCAATTGTATGTTTTATTTTCTATTATTTTAATTACTTATTAGTATTAGTATTGTTACATATTCATGTATCTTATTAATTTATATTCAATTAGTAGATAGTTCTTATCTCAAATTTATGAGCTTCCTTGCCTTTTTCCTCTGATTCTTCCTCTCCACTGGGAGGAGGAGGGGCGAAATGTGTATGAGCAGCTTCATGGTATTTTGCTGGCCGGAGTTAAAGAACAACAGGTTGTTAAGTGAAGAGTAGGAGGACAAAGCACACAGGTTAGTAACACCTGAAATGAATGAGAAGTGGAATAAATACCTGTTTGGTTTTTATTTTTTTAAATGAGCATGGATTTTAATAATCCCCTATACAGTGTACTGTTCAGATGATCCATGTGCCTGGTTGAGATATGTCAGCAAGTATATTCGTTAAGCACCACTTGCTGGGGTGTGCAACCTGTCTTTCAGGAAGACAGCAGCTCCACAGAGTTCTTGCAGCAGTTCTGCTTCTCTCTCTCTCTCTCAGGCCAGGATGATAGACATGGGGTGGACTGATCCTCAGATTTCCCTTTGTTGCTTTTTATTGTAAGTATGAATTCATATGAATGCACTTTCCTCTCTCCCTGTGGCAGTGCAAGAAGACAGCGCTCACATGCTGATAATCTTGATCCATAATAGCAACTGAAATGCCTTTTGATAGAGGGGGTAGTCTTACAGAAATCAAGGAGAAGAATTCCAGAAGCCATATAGACATGAATTAGCAGGAAACATGAAAACAACTGTGTTAAAAAATAAGATTTTTTGGGAGTCTCTAAGAAAAGGTGACAAGTCAAATACGTATAGCTTACCACTTTATGAATTGGTAGACTCCAAGAACACTTACGTAATTTGTGATAGGACATTTAGCATGGATTCTGATTATGAAAGTTGTAGTCAGCTGTAACTGTGGATGTTACCATCCCTCAGCTGTGGTGCAGGGCTCTGTGGTGTGTTCTAAGAGGATTGGTAGTGTGAAGTTGAGAAATTCATAGCCTCTAGAAGAAATGCAGTGATTTGTTACATACATCATATCTAGGCAGCTAACATTTGAGAGGGGATATTTCAGATAGAAAAAATATTTTTGAAAGTGTTATCAATAGTGTTTATCATATTCTTGAACATTTAACTCCTCCATCCAAAGGAACTGACTTTGCCTCAGAGAGTGAGAGAGATACAGAACTTATAATGAATGTATTAGAAAAATTTCTAAGGGACCTTGACATAGCTTGTAGAGATATATATGAGAGTGTCTCACTGGAAATAGAGGGAAAGGGTTTTTATGGAGGTCAGAAACCCTATGTCTGGCTTTGCTGGGTGATACAGTATTCATTTTTACTTCTGTCATTGTTCCAGGACTAAATATTTCTTGTCTTGAACCTCAGACCAGCTAATTATGGAATAAAAAAAAGCCAGAAACTGTTTGTAGCAGTTCATTTGAGTGAAGCTGGAACAAAAGCCAACTGAACTAGATTAGAGGACAAGTGCAGTCATCAAAGTAACTTCATAAATGCAATTTAGTATGAGAAACTCATCTCTATATAGCACATCTGCATTATCTGCCCATCCGTATACAAGCAGAGGTTTTGTTCCTTAGATACAACATATCAATCGTTTCAGTTCACTTAGGATCAAGGACTCTTCTCTGGTTCTCAGACCAAATGGTGCAAAGTGACTTATGTCCCCACTGATCATGGTTTTTTCCTGCAGACTGTTCATGGCCACATTACGTAACATCTGACCCTCTGTGGCAGATGGCTGTGGCCAGTATCCTCAGTTAAAACAGTATGAAATAATGTGCTTCAACCCACTAAAGCAGCATTTTTATAGCCTGACCCTGAGGATAGCTGTAACATGTTTTGGGGCATAAAATGAGGCCACATGAATTGATGCTGCCAAGCCTATTGAGGTAGCTTTGAGAACTGCTTAGGTTTGTGAACCCAGACTTGTTTACACCAAACAAGTCTTGGTTCACCTAAACTGTCTGCTGGCAGTGGTCCTAAACCGAACTGGGGAGGTTTTGGGCACTCGAGTGAACTGGCATACGTGCAGTGTAGACAACCCTGGGAGTGGTGTTGAGTCACGGAGTTAAGGTATTCAGCACTTTAGAAGTCTTTTCAGGAAAACAAATAATGTTAACTCTCTTCATTGCTGGGGGTGGCCCTTTCCATGCAGAAAATATTTTAACTCTTCTATTTTTAGGTGATTTTTCTGGCACTCACAGGGGCTCTGTCTCATTCAGAGAATCCATGTGTCTTTTTCTTTTCTCTGCGATGTGGTAGTTTTCTGAGATACATGCATTTTAAACAAAAGAAAACATAAATACAGGCGAGACTGTCATCAGTTTAAAGTATTGCATAAGTGGTTAAATTTAATCACAAAGAGACAACCGGCTAATGGTTTTAGTGGAATTCATAAAATCTCATAAAATACAAAAGTTAAATTTTGTCATATAATGTGAATCAGTTATAGGAACCAGCACAGCTTCCTTTTCCCCCTGAATAAATTCTAAACAGTCCTTAGAAAATGAATTACCAGTCTGCAAATCAGGATGACATATTTTCCAGCTATAAAACAAAAACTACTTTCAGACCACTTAGCTAAAAAAAAAAAAAAGACAAAAGAAATAAAAAAAAGACAGCAACTTTGTTGTTACTGTGTTACTGTCAATAGCATTGGATGCTTGGTTGTGGCTCCATCTTAGCAGTTTGACCTTGTTTAGATCAACCTGAATCAAATCGACAGACCTCCCTTACAATTTCCCCACCCCATCATAGAAAGCGCATACCCTGCATGAGTGTATCCAGCTGGAGATGTGCCAATAGAAGTAATTACGTGATGAAACTATTTAACTTTGACTAAAATACTCTCACCAGGTTCTTTCAAACCGTGTGTCTTATATCTTGTTGAAGCAATTTTATATCATGCCTTTAAAGTACAGTAATGGCCACTTGCATTGACAGAATCCTCGTAAAAGAAGACGACCGAGACCTTGCTCATGAAGTGCTATTGATTTTCTGAGTTCCTGCTAGAGTTGCCAAAGATACAACACTGTTGTTAGGGAGAGAAGATACTTTGGCCTTCAATATCACAGGAGGGTTCCTGTGTAAGCACAGGCGTCAATGGGTTTCAGTGATAAATAATGCATTTTGGTGATAACTGCCCATATTATTTTGTCAGTTTTATATGACTCAGCGTTTGCTCTTGCCAAACATTTCTTTAATGTCACCACTGGCTGCTGAAGTTGGAGCTAATTGTAAGTACTATTTATATTTTAAATGTCCATTTTCATTATGGCAAAAAGCTAAACTTTCGGTTTATCTTAGGCTGGGGTTGGTTTTGATCAGTGGTAAAACTAAACACGCCCCCAACATCACTCACTGCAGTATTTCCAAAGGAAAGGCATTGTGAAAGAGAATTAAATACTGTGCCCTGTACATGTGTACGTAGCAAGAGACTAGTGTTTTATCTAGTGCATTCAGACACGACTTCTGAGAGCTGCCCTGTGCTGGTGCACAAGGTGTGAAAGGCATTTGCACAAGTCTGTGTTACAGGTGAAAGTGGAAAACAGAGAGCATCATCTAGAAGGGCACTGCTGCTGCTTCCCAGTGCAGCCAGCCAGGTCATGGGAAGAGTGAGCGCAGCCTCTGCTCTGCACAGCTGAGGTGGCATTCAAAGGCGTTCAAAGGAAAGCTGATCTCTGCTGGTTTAGGGTGCTTGGGCAGATTTGCTTTCCCAGAGAAGGGATGTGCCAGTTTGTGATTCTGGATCTGAGTCCTTTTCTGCTCCTGGGACACCTCTGTTTACTGTCCACTACTTGGAGCACATGAAAAAGTCTTTGGGCACCCTTGGTTTCTGTGCCTGAAAGGTTGGTTGTTTTCCTAACGTGTCCTGGGTGGTGGAATCAGGCCCAAATGTGTCAAACCTTGACACATTTCTGTCTTTAGGCCATTGCAGCAGTGTAACAGAACTACCACTAGTATAGTCACACCAACTGGTGAGCTACCTCACCCCAAATGTTTGAGGAAACACTTACAGACCTTGGTCCTAATGCTACAAATCCTAATGGTATCCTCTGAAAGTATAAACTTTCACTTGTAGGCATTACAAAATTAAATCTTAATCATTGTGCTTTTGTGACTATCACATTATTGTAGCCAATAGATAATTATTATTTATTGGAGGGGGGAAGGGCTGGCTAGGAAAATTATAGCTATGATAATTAGTTTTTGATGACATTAACCAATTAATATAATGTTATGCTTTCCATTTTGAGACTTAGGCAAGCTTACCTTTACTTTAATTTCTATTCCAATGTTCAAATCAGTTTAGTCCTTCTGAAAAGGTTGATACTGCATGCCCTGGAGGGTGCCATCATCACCAGGCAACAGGGGAGACCATGCTGAAAAGAAATTGCACAACTGAATCGTAGAATGATTTGGGTTGGAAGGGACCTTAAAGCCCATCCAGTTCCAACC
>NW_010231578.1:112271-113544 GCF_000690775.1 Eurypyga helias | reverse complement strand
CTCAGCCTGTCCCCACAGCAGAGGGGCTCCAGCCCTCGGAGCATCTTCGTGGGCCTCCTCTGGAGGGGCTTCGCAACAACTAAAACATCAGCGTTATCAGCATTCTTCTCAGCACAAATCCATAACATAGTCATGTGCTAGCTACTGTGAAAAAAAATATCCCAGCCAAAACCGGTACACTGGGTCATGTCCAGCTTTTCATCCCCCAGTACCCCCAAGTCCTTCTCCTCAGAGCTGCTCTCGATCCATTCTCCACCCAGCCTGTCCTTGGGATTGGGATTGCCCTGACCCATGTGCAGGACCTTGCACTTGGCCTTGTTGAACTCCATGAGGTTGGCATGGTCCCACCTCTCCAGCCTGTCCAGGTCCCTCTGGATGGCATCCCTTCCCTCCGGCGAGTCGACCGCACCACACAGCTTGGTGTCATCAGCAAACCTGCTGAGGGTGCACTCGATCTCACCGTCCATGTCAGTACAAAGATGTTAAAAAGCACCAATCCCAATACCAACCCCTGAGGAACACTGCTCGTCACTGGTCTCCACTCAGACATCGAGCCATTGATCACCACTCCTTGAGTGTGACCATCCAGCCAAATTCTTATCCACAGAGTGGTCCGTCTGTCAAATCCATATCTTTCCAGTTTCCAAAGATCGTGTGTGGGACAGTGACAAACGCTCTGCACAAGTCCACGTAGATGATGTCTGTTGCTCTTCCCCTATCCACCAACACCATAACCTCACTGAAGAAGGCCACATAATTTCCCTCCACCTTCCCCAAATGTATCCTTGTTCTCAATGACATACATCAATTTTAAGCCCTATTTTCCCCTTCATTTCCACCCTGAGGAACCTAGGGGGAGGGAAAATACCCCAAGAAAAACCCTGAGAAGGGATTATACTGGGAGAATTATTGCTCACCTGTATTCCTGACTACACAGAAGTCTCTTCTTTGAGGTTTGAATATGATGGAGCATGGATGGTGGTGAGGGGAGAACAGCTAATCTCTCATCTTCACATCTCATCTTCAGGTTTGCAGCACTGTGGTGCTGTTGCACTAATGTGCAACATTTGGTTTACTCCCAGAGAAGGATTAAGATCGTGGCCACCAGATGTCCAGGCAGGCAAAATGGCTTTTTAAAACTGGGTTCTTTGGTCATTTTCTGCCAGGTCTGAAGAAAATAACGGTCTTGCCTGTCCTAAGACCAACCTGAAACGTAAATGTACTTATAGGAACTGCGTTACTGGGGCTCCATTTACCTCAGTGTCCTGTTTCC
>NW_010231578.1:93866-112246 GCF_000690775.1 Eurypyga helias | reverse complement strand
AAATTAGTGTGGAGCAAGCGCATCGTGGACCTTCCCCAGAGTACCCTCTCAGCCTCCAGGAACCTGTGCTTTAGTTCTCTCTTAGCAGAGTGAACTTGGTGACTCTATTAGTAGCCATGAGTGTGTTTTTCTTCCATTAATTTCTCCAGTTGCATTTTTAACCATTTAAATACTAACATTCATAACGTTCTGCAGTCAGGAGTTCTGCAGCTTAATTACACACTGCATGAACCATCTCCTTTTGGGGTTTTTTTTTTTTGGATCAGTCAGTTGCAAATTTCATTTGATGTCTCCTGGATCTTTCTTACAAAGGAAGGAAGCAGCTGTTTCCTTTGTGCTTTGATGCTGCCTTCATGCCACTCATAGTTTTACAAACCTCCACTACATCCCACATCAATTAGCCTGTTATCAGGCTGAAGGACCACAAGCAAGGAAATAGGGCAGGGAGGGACGTGTGGCTTTGAAGACCCTGTTACAGACCTGTCCCTGTCCATGTCTATGCAGTCTGGATCTCCGCCACTCTCTTTTCCTCTGTGCCTATGACCACTTTACAACTGGAAGGCCAGTGCAAAGCCACAAAGCAGTTACACAGCACTCTCGAGAAGTTGCCTTTGAAGACAGATTTTTCTTATTGGTTGCTGGGTTTTTTCTTTTCTGTTTTAGGGCAGAGAATTGTCTGAAAATTCAGAGAAGAATCTGAGATGACAGCAATAACTAGTTATCCTGTGGTTTTTATTTTCTTTGAGGCTTAATATAAAAGGGATAAAGTTGGAAAATCAGTATGAATTAGTTTACAAAAAAGTTTCTGAAATATCTCAAAAGACTTTGAAATGACCTTCGTCATCATTTAACTCTGTAGAAGAGTATAACTTCCTCCAGTCTTAAATCCATAATATGCTTTTCTGCAATAGGTCTTGTTTTCTTCACTGAGAGGACACATACTGTTAAGAAGTTGACAATAATAAGGTAGTGGCAATAGATTACCCATAACAGAAAGATGCTGAAGAAAACTAGATTTGTCTTGTTAATTGTGATTTTAATATTGCTTTCCCTTGTCTCAAAAGACTTCTTGTTTCTTCTTATTTTCCATGTTTGAACAGCATAAGGCAGAAGTGATCTTTAATGGCATGTGTATTTGCCATTTGCCAACCGTCTTTGAAAGCGCGCCTTGTAAGCAAAACTATAAACAGATTTACTTTTGACAGCAAAGAATATTTTGGCCCATTTCACTGCCTGCAAAGTTTGAAATTAATGGCAATGAATGCAAGAGAAAAGGAAATCAAAGAGCCATTTATTCCCTTAGAAAGAGACCTATTTCCCCTCACCTTTCTGTATTTTCTGTCTGCTTTGGCTGAGAATGCATTTAAAAATATTTATAAGCACCAAGAATTTCCTTATCCTTTTACTCTTAGATTAGTAGGAGTAAATAAACTGTGGGATAGGGCTAAGGGGTGGAGATGACCTTTTAAAAGAAATCCTTTGTTCTGTGTAAATTACCTTGTACAACAGAAAAGCAAAAGGCTGACTGTATATTTTTTGAAATTACAAAGTGCAGTGACACATTGAAAGGATAAATCCCGCACTGCCCACAGTTCGGAGAACTGTTCTTTTCGAGATTCGTGTCCAGCTCAGTGCCCACTATGTGCAGGTGCATCATCTGGTTTGAGGGAGAAAATGATGTTTTGGCTGCAATGTTTTAATATACCGGACTGATTCTTGTTTAAGCTGTATGACGTAATGATTCTGTGCATTTTTTTTTCTTCATTGCTAAAGACTTTTGACTGAACGCCTGCTGCACCACTTAGTGCCTTAATGCCAAATACTCAGATGTAAAACAAAAAAACCCCACCCAAACTCAAACTGTTAAAATATTTAAGTATTAGTGAAATGACTGAAAGTCCTACATAAAATCCTACATGGTGGACTGCTGTTCTGAGTAGGAACCTCTCTAGAAACATGCTCTTGCAGCCCTTTCTGAAACTCTCGTGTTCTTACAATATACATCCAAATAATACTAACCAGGTATTTCTCTTCACTGCTCTACGTATGCTAAACCTTTAAGTTTCAGTAATTAAACTTCCAGTACGATCTTGGGTCATATTATGCTTTATTATCCTTTTAACTTTATTGTGATTGATTTGTGTCAACTTTAACTATACTCACTAGGAAGTCAATAAATAAAGATCAATGTTTTTTTATTCCTCCTGATTCTTTATTAGAAACAATAGATTGGTTAAATAACACAAGTTCTAGTGATGGCATGGCTTCCATCAACATTTTCTTCGCTGAAATGGGTGAAATATTTTTCAAAATTACAGTAGAATGTTTGTGTTTTCTTGTAATTTCTCTATTGCTGAGGCCTTGGACCCCCAAAACTTAAAGAAACAAAAACCACGTTTTACCCACATAGAAGTTTCTGCTGATTTGCACTGAGGACCTCTTGCTAGCATGATGAATCTCTAGTACCATGTCCACTTCTGTACTTGTTTACATATCTATTGATCTCACTGAATGGGAATTGCACCTCTGGGCAACCGGGATGTACCCCAGCAAAGAGGCATGCTTCTGCACTCCTGAGCACCTCCCAGTGCCTCGATTTAGAGATGAAAAACGCAGCTAACTCCTTTCTCTGGAACAGACACAATTGACCCTATCAACCTGTAAAATGACAGCATTGTTTCTGTTTCCTTATCTTCACGCTAACTTTCTAGTGTCCATAGAAATCAGTGATAGTCATCACGTTCTGTCTCGACCACGTATTTCCTTAGCAGGCTTGCATCATAAGGGCTTCTGCGACAGGGAAGAATACACACAAAATAACTGAAAGCAAAACCTGGAGCCATGTGGGCTTGCCAGAAGTTGAGTACATTGTGGACAATGGAGAATCACAGCCCTTGTTCTGTAGGCGGGTCTCCTTGCCGGTACTGTGCTGACCCAAAGCCGCTGAGCTCACGTTGACAGCAGTGTAAGATCTCTGCATCTAAGCAGAAAAGCATACTGAAGCTCAGATCCATCATGCAGTTCTGAGAGTAAAATTTTAGCCCCACAGTGTATGTATAGTAAAATTCTAATGCAAAATTCACTAGGAAGTAGGTCGAAGTGTCAGACCGGTTATTATCAGTAACCTGTTTCTCATAAAAACATAGCGAAGAAAAAACCATCTTGTTCCTAAGATTTATAGCAACTTGACTCCATAGGACAGGTGATTGAAAGCTTCCCTGCCATGCATATTACACTTTGGGTGGTGACCCCTCAGTATATATCTCCATTTAAGTCCTTCAGTACTCTGCTGAATGGAAGCAGAGTGGCCAGATGCTGTAAGCTTCTTTTTCTATGAAAATCTTTCATCCGGACATAGAGCACAAAGTGCATTCATAAGATTATTTAAGTGCCCTGTCCTTGAACATGAATCCGAGCATTGAAAAGGATCAAAAATCAGGTCTCTGCTAAGAAAAGCTAGTACATCCACAAGCCACAGTATTATGTGTCCTGAGTAGCGGGAGTCGGTCTGTGCGCCACACTGCATTCATTCAGAATTCCAAGTTCTGACATAGAAACTAAGCCGCTTTCTGAAATAGCTCGTATCTATTTGCCAATGGGTTTATGATCCGTGTTCATATAGGTTATAAATCCTTTTCAGGCATTATGTAGAGGCACCTTGATTTGCTTTTCTAAGCTGTTTGTTTGGCTTTGCTGTTACTTTGCTTGCTCTTTTATGTGTCCAGAATGGTGCTGGACTACACACATTTCCCCGGAGTAGTTTCTGTTTAGCCACACCAGGTACGTGTGCTCTGAAGTCCGAAGGTCTGAACACAGTGGGATTTGCAGAACACCTATCTGGCGGTAACGTTACGGTCTGTGTCGCTTTGAGAGCAGGGTCCGGTCTTTGAACGTTTTGTTTGGGGCACAACCAACCGCCATTCCCATCGTAATTGCTGCCACAGACGCCCTGCTGTCAACACGGAGTGTCTCCCGTCCGCAGGGGCAGGCTTGGCGGGTTGCGTCTCTCGCGTCTGCGCCGCTCGCTCCGGCTCCTGGGCTGCCGCGTCTGTATTTCCTCCTCATGTGTCATCCATCACTCGGGTCCCAGTACACCTTCTTCATGGTTTCTGATGCAAAGGTAACCCCAGCTTAAATTAGGTCTGTGATTTTCTTCTGCTCCCTTATTGTGCATAATCTTTTCCTTCTTTTCTTCCCCACTTGAAGCCTCCAAGGAGGCTTCTCCTGGGCATGCTGCATCTAAAATCTTGATTCCGCATGCGTCAAACTGCTGGACTTGATGTTGGCACAACTGGGACTCTTGATCTGAGCATCTCTCAGTCTGAAAAAATGCTCTCCTGTGCCTCCACGGTAGTCAGGGAGCCCTTTCCAGCATATGCCACCTCAGCCTCAGCTGCTGCCAGGGTTTGGATCCTGATCTAAACTTTGTGGACTCAACTTTAAGCTGTAAGGTTTGTAAAAAAGGTTCTGAGGTTCATTAAAGAAACCCCTCTGAATTAATTCTGTCTTTGTGTGGTCAGCCTGTGAGACTAGGGCATACCTGAACTGAGCAAATTAAGGAAATTCTTAATCGAGGCATAAAAATGCAAGACCCGACTCTTAGAGCAACAAAATTACTGCTTTTAAAACCTTAATCTATTTTACTTCTATTATTGAAGCAAAACTGTAAGGACACAATATAGATTAATTCCATGATTTTTATAGCCACAATTTTATTATGAGTTTTTATATTTTATTAGATAAGGAAGTTATTTAAATTCTGTGGGCCTCATCTTGTAGCCTTCATTCAGGTGGGTCTCCTTTTGACAGACTGCTGTTGAGTAAAAACTACAGAACTGAGCTTTTTGGCTTTTATTGAGACAAATATACACTCCTCATTTTTACTTCTGGTGTGATGTATTTTTAAAGAAAAAGTTGAGCCAAGCAGCCAAGTGATTGGAAAATGAAGATTACAACTTTTTTGGGGGGTAATATATTATACTAATTTCAATTTAGACAATCTTGGGAAGATTTGGGAGTGAAGTAGTTCTGCCTAATTCTCTAGCCTGCAATATATAAATTTTATCCTGTTTTCAATGAATAAGGTTGTTTCATTCCTGTTGTTCTTTGGTCTAATTGTGGCCAATAAGCTGGTCATCAGTTCCACTTCATTACTTAGCTAGCTGAATCTGATGGGATACTTGGGAGCCGCACATGTCCTGCTTAGTAGTTTATGATCAGTTATTTTATTTTTTTAATATTTTTTGCCTGATGCTTAGGAAAGGTGGAATAAAAAAAAAAAAGGCATGATTCAAAAGGGGAACAAATTTTTTTTTTTTTAAGCTATCTAAATGAATAAAAACTGGCAGTGCATTGTAAAAGATACTTCTGGTGTGAGAGGAAGACAAATAAAAGGATATGGAGAAGGCAAATTCTGCTGTAAGAGGTTAGCAGTTAATTGCTGAAGTGCTTTTGTTAATGTGCGCAGAATATTTCACATGTTCTTTATCACTTAGCATTATTAGGTATGAATATAGCTTTGGGCAAGCATATGTCCCTTTTTGCCCCAGACTGCAATCATTATTCGAGAAACTTCACTCTATTAAACATCTTTCCACACTGTTTTTTTATTTTCTGCTGTCCTGGAAGTGGCTGCAGTAACTCTTTAGTCTGCCTTATTAGCCCTCCAGAAAGGGAAGGAGCGTAGGGCTGGCTGTACTGGCTTAGCCCAGGTTGGCTGCACTGGTACTTGGCTTCTGGCTAATACGGATGCGTAAAGAGTAAAAAATAGGGAAGCAAGTGCAGTGTAAAGTGTCCCAGGTATTTCCTCCAGTTTCTAGTGATCAGTGTTAACGGTGTCCTGACATGAAGGTTGTGGATTTGTCTAATCCCTTTTTGAGACCATTTTAACTTCTGGCCTCATCTGCATCCTGTGGAAAGGAGTTCCACGGGCTGGTCACACACGCAGGGGACAATGCACACCCATGCTCCTTTTTCTCTCCTTCCTGGTTATTTCCGTGTGTTCCTCTCTGTTCTTCCACAAGGAGAGACAGTGAGCCATCACCCCCTGATTGTTCTCGTCATCCTCCTTTTATCTTCTCTGTTTTATGTTCTGCTGATGTGGGATGACTGCAGCCTGCAGGTTATGTTCACAATGGGGGCGCACGAGGTGTCTATATGGTGTCATGTTCTCACTTTTGATCTCTGATGGCATAGAACATTGAGGTGGTGTTTTCCACAGACTCTGTGGAAAAAGAGTGGGTCCAACACCATCATTTCACCCCTGTAGATATTAATTTGTACTTAGCATTATCATCTGCTATTTGGCTGCCCAGTCACTTTGTACTGTGGGATCAAAGGAAAGGTGACGCAAAAGGCATTCAACTTTGGTATTGTATTTAGATATTTTTAGTATCTGTGGTAATCCAAACTCCTTCCCATCGTTTTTCATCATATTCTGTCTGCTGGTGCAAATCAACACCACGGATCGAGTGAATCACTGGAATATAGGATCTGTTGAGTTTATTTTCTCTCAGCCTCTCTTCACACTCCCTGTGTTTCTCTAACAGTGCCCATTCACTACCCAGACACTCCTGAGTCCCTTGCAGATCTCTTGACATGAACTTATTTCATTTGCTCAGGAAGCTATACTTCTAAGAAAATTGAAGTGCACGTGCAAATATATTAAAGGTGGTTTTCAATCAATCTTAAGTTTTATTTGGTTTTGTTTTCCCCTTTTGAAACAGAAGGTCGATGCTGTTATTCATGCTTTTAGGCAAAGGCTTTGGTCAAATTCCTAATTTCTTGTCCTCTAAAAGGACCAATTTTCTATTTATTTATACTTCATAATTTGGAACTTATCATTTATTGTCATGATCCATCAAAGAGGTGACCAGGCTCTTTAAAAACAGAGGCATTGTCACTTGTGGCTTGATAACTGGTTTGGTTGTAATAGGTTGCCTGTCTCAAAAAGGTCTCCGAACTTTCCGAAGCATTTGTTTCTCCGTGTATTTTTAGTGCTTTCATTGCCACAAGTGTACAGGACCCTAAGTTCTGAATTTCAGTTGTTTTGTAATGTGGTATTGATAACAATGGAAACCATTTTTCACTCTACTGTTGCTTGTTATTATATTTTTTGTTATGCTTACAGATGAAAAGTGAAGGGCTCTCTTTTATCCTTTTCCCCCAAGTTTCACCTATTTTCTTCTTAGAATTATTTTAATGTTTGGCTTTTTATTTTCTCTTTAAAAAACTAGATAGTGTTTTTTTCAAAGCAGGAGGGAACTACTGGATTTATATTTTTTCCATAGTCAATGAATAATTTCCTGTAAGAAAACAATGAGTTGTCTAGGAAGAAAAAAATCTTGCTAAGCAAAATTCTGCCCCTCTCCTCCCTCTGCTAGGTATGCTTTATTAAACTGCAGGTTGAATACTTTTTCTACCAATTTCTGTTATTTTTCATCTTATAGAGTGACTTATGTGTTACAGCATTCGCCCAGAGTTTGTAAGAAAGCTGAGTTGTCATGCAGGAGTTTTACCTCACACTAGGGAGGTATTAGTTGATAACATCTACCTTGTTTAGATTTATTGCTTTACCATATTTCATGCTAAAAATATTTTTTTTACCATCTGCTAAGGTTAGCACTGTAGTGGTAATAAATTTACTTACCCTGTTACTGTGGTGTAGTTTGGAACCATCTTACACTTTATTTGGCCTAATTGAAAATAGGATAAGATAGATGACGCACTTTGAATTTCTCTCTCAGATGTACCATTGTTCATTACTTCAACAAGGGATGAGCACATCTGATTGTAATTTCAATTGTTAAGTAAAACAAAAGTTTCCATGGTGAAAAGATGGTACCAACAGCTGTAATTGCCTAAGGGTTACTTGTGAAAATCTCAATATTGTTTTAGTAATAAATGCAGAATTGTTTTTCATTTACACACTTGTTTATCCTCAAACCCTAATGGAAAAGGGGTGAAGTCAAAAAACATGCTCAGGAATTCGTGCATTGAATGGAATACAATATCTGAGCTTAAAATGTCTATGCTTAAAGAGATATCTGCATCTTAACATCAGGAATATTTCGATAGTGATTACTATTGCAAAAAAACCCCAACAACACAACAGTTTTTGCCACTGATCTATGCATTTTGATTGGATCAGACAGTGCTTATAACATCGTACCTTTTGCTATTGCTTCTAGCTTCTCACAGGATATGCACAGTTCTGACGTCTCCGACATTTGCCTTGCAAATTTTTCAAACAGCATCATCTCTGTGAATTTTTTCTTTTTCCTTCATATTCTATTAACATAAAACCTAAATAGTAAAGTGCTGAAGGAAACTACAGGAGTTAAAAGGGTGCTGACTAACTGACACCAGGCAAACGCTATGAGAAGTAATAAGAGTAGGTATAAGCCATTCGATCTGCCTGGTATTTCTACCAATTTAATTTGTGGTCTCATAATTTCATTTTTCTAAGTCTATAAATATTTCTGGTTTGTGTTGCATGGCCAGACTGCCATACCTGTCTTTATGACATATGAAAATATAGTCTGTGAATTACATTCTTTGCTTCAGAGTTTCCCATGAGTTTAGGTTAAACGAGTATATTAGTATATAAAATGTTTACAATATGCAACGGATAAGTGAAAACAGGAGAGAAATTATGTAATGCTAGGTCCTTTTTTTTGTGGTACTAGTGTGATTTTTGTGTTGATGATGTCTGGTTTTAACATTATGGCAACATAAGGCCATATCCTATTTCATTCATTCATGAATTCCATTGACTTGTTTGTATAAATAGGGTCAGCCAGTCTTGATCCATAAGTAATCCACAAATCTGGCTTTTTCTTTCAAAGTATTAGAAGATCTTCAGGGTGATGCAGAAGTGGAAGTATCTCTGGGATGTCCTTGTTTGGAACACGGTTACTTGCAAAGCCCTTTTTGTCCTTCTAGTAAAGTCACAGCTAACATCTAAGGAATATGTAGCTCTAGTATTTTCATCTCTTATTTCAGAATAAATTCTTTGACTGATGCCCAAGTTCTGATTGTGCTTACCCTTGCTGAGGGAAAACTCCCTCTGGCTTCAGTCGGCATTTTGCCCAAGATGGGACCGCTCATCTGCAGCGTCTCAGCCCCGGCTGGTATTTTTGCAGCAGAGTTTTCAACCCCTGAAAACGGGGGTTCGTAATGGAAGTGCTGACACAACCTTAACGAGAGGATTGTGAATGGCTCTAATACTGTGCATTGCCACTGTTACTGTGTTGCTGTTATCCATTTCTAGTGTCTGTTACAGAAATTGGTATTGTATCTAAAACAATTGCCGTTATTAACAGGTTAAGCTGCTGGGATGTTAAAATAAAGGCTGCCCAGCTTTAGTGCATTTTGTTGTAATCATCTCCCAGATGCCTTGTCGGAAATCAATTCAAGTTCAAAACTGGCTAGAATTGGGAGGTCAGGGCTTCTGCAGACTAAATATTTTATCTTCTGCTCATGTCTGGAGCTTTTAAAGATGTGTATTGGGGGCTCTTTTCTCATATCCCATCTGGACAAAGATGATTGGCTTTGCCATTTTGCCCAGGTTAGGACAAGGTTAAAATCAATTATAATCAATTATTAAGAGTCTTCTGTGGCTGCAAAGCTTAAAAGGGGATTTTAAAAGTTGCTCTCTTCTGAAACAAGAATGTCTTAGTGCCTAGTGTAGATGTCATTATTCTGGGATGTCAGACGTAAATCTTATCTGCACCAGTAATAAATTCCTTCATCTTCGTGTCGGGTGTGTTTCGGACCAGACAGCAATACCTTAAAAAAGAAGCTAGAGGTGTAGGGAGGACAGTTGCATTGTCTTAAAAAATCTGGTTGTCATTTCCATGTAGCTAAATGAGAGGGAGCTATTTATAAATTGGTGAAGCCAGGTGTTTTTTTCCCTGGAAATGTATTCAGCTTACTCCGATATTCAGAGCTGAAATGCTAATTTTCTAGTATGTTTTGGGGACTTCATGCTTTTATCTTAAAATACAACAGTATTTATGTATTATAATTCACTCTGTTTGCCTGATGTGCTTGAATATACAAGATTGTTGCCTCTCCCTGGGAATGAACCACTCGTTTCGTTTGAAATAGCTTCTGATGTGAGGTACCATTTTTCCCATACAAATCACACACGGTGTTATTCTCGCAGCTTTGGAGTGAATGAGCGAACATGTCACGTCATCCCTCGCCACCGTTGTTTTGGTGCTTTTGAACATAATATTTATACTTCAAATTTACATGTCCATTTACAAAAATGAAAAAGTAAGAGCTGGAGCCTGAATTTTGGAAGAAGACAGGGCCTGTTGTGCAGTCAGGGAGGGAGGAAGGATGCTTGGCTGAAAGGAAGGCGTGCATGCAGGAAACGTGGGTTTACCTGTTTAATTCTTAATTAACTACTTCATCTTAAGAAAACCGTCAGACTATGCTAGTCAGCTCAGTACCCTCAGTTGCCTATTTTTAATATTGGGATAATTTTACTCCCTTTTGTTTCCAGGATTGAAGTGTATGACTGCATGTCACACAGTATACAATATCACCTGACATGTAAGAAAAGCCCAGTATGCAGTTAACCTGGTGTGAGTGCCATACAGTTATATGTGTTTGCTGGTTTTAGGCAGAACCAAAACAATGTGACTGAATTTAGCCTTGCTTGTTGTGTCCAAGACCATATGGAAGTGAACATCAAAGCTGAATTTGGATATCTGAAGGTTTTGGTTCTGAGCTGGTTACCAGACCATCAGAATTGACTGGGATTTGTGAGACAGAGTGAGATGTTCGAAACATGAATCTTTAAAACTTTTTTGAGCTTCAGGCATTTTCTCTGTTACTTTGCTTTTCCTTGATATCTGCATTTCATGCTCAGAGACAAGTGATGGTTTGTAGGTAGACTTGTTGAAAAACTTCAGCAAAGGATGTTCTTGCATAGCTTATGTCATGAGGTCTCTGGAGGGCTCCAGTGCTTACAGAATTTCCAGATTGCTGCCAGAAGCAAAGTTGACCTGTTTCTCCTCTCTATGCATTTTGAAAAATGTCATGTATTTCAGGTGTCATTGGCGCATGTGTTCCTGAATCTGCAATATTTTAAGAGGAATCACAATCTGACATAAAGATCAGCTTTCTCTAAGAAATTAGATTAGCCACTTGTTGACATGAAATAAAATACTTTGGGTTTTGAAAATGTTTTTGAGATTCTTAAGAAGGGAAAAATACCAAATAGCTGTAGGTTTATAAAAACAAGTTTTTTAGACTTTCCAAAATCTGTAAATATTTTCATCAACATAAGAATTGAGAAACATTTTTTCAAAATGGTCATTCTCTTGACGATACCATAGTTATGCTGATTTTCCCAAGGTTTTTGTAGTGAATGTGAGATTTTAAAAACATGTGTAGGGACATTGTCCTGAAAAATAGACATCTAATGCAAACCAAGAAAAGCAGAATAAATTAGCATTGATTTTCCTTCATTGTTCTGCATCTCCATGTGAAATCACTGAGCGTTCCAGAGGTTTTAAAGAAAAGTTTAGCGTTTCTGAGCATATGACGTTCAGAATATCCTGTCGCTCACCTCCAATCGTTTATATGTTTGTTACCAAAACAGGCTAGCTGATTCTTGAAGTATCATGAAAAGTCATAGCGTTTAAATATTTCTATGCACACTTATGGCCAGAAAATAAATGTGTGTATTGGGAAGATGTTAATATCCATTAACAGAGTAATATTGGATCACTATCATAAATCTATACTTTCTCTATTCATTTTCTGTGCAAAATTTTGAATCCAAGGGTAGAGTTAAGGCGTCACTTCTGCAACTGATAGGGGAAGAAGCATTCTGACACTGGAAAGCTAAGCAAAGGATTGTTTGCAGCCTTGCTAAAGATGTGTAATGCAAAGACTTCCGTAAAGGTGCAAAAGGCTAAGTGGAGAGGGTAAGGGAAACCTTTGCCTTCCAACATGCTCTTTTTGTCCCCTTCAACATAGCTGAAGGATTGATTATATACCCTGTCTTGTGAGGAAGCCCTTGCCACTGTGTGGTGGGAGATCATTGTACAGTACAGAGATGTGCCCACAGTGAAAAGACTTGCGTCATGGACCTTTGCTCCAAACACTATGCTCCTTGAGATTCCAAGAATGATGCAAAAAGCATGTTAGTAAGGCATTCAAGAGCAACAGAGACACCGAACTCCTCATTCTCTTGGGGCAGCCCCTATTTATGTTTTAAATGGGTACGTGAAAGATTTGGAATTCAAGGTTTATCTTAATACACTTGTATTGTGATTTATAAGACTGCAAAAAGCATTATAGTAGGAGTTTAGCTACTAATGATATTTGCAAAAGCCAGTTATTAATAGCTTATAAAGGGAATCAGGCTCCTTTTTTATCCCAGTAAATTATTTCACATACAGGATTATATCCCTTCTCAATTTAATTTTCATTTGATAAAACAAGAAGTATAAAATAGAATTTGCAGTACATCTATGCCTGGCTGTGCAACAACTATGTGCTAACATGCATCAATAGGCCCTTCCTTTTCAGAGAACACCACTAAAACTGACACATTTTGGTGGTCTTCTGGACCGGTGGTACTGAGGAAAGGAGAGGTACATATAGAATGAATGTTCTTGGCTAATATTTAAAAGAACAGTGTTTTTGTTGGAGGCAGGAACCCCATTTCCCTTTCCTTGGAAGGTTCAGGGGAATCTATCGTTTGGCTAACGAAACACATGGCACTGTATGCCTGAATAGTTCGGAGAGAGATGAAAAGTTCCTATTTATCCTGCCCAGTGAAAATACAAGTCTGGAGATTGCATATGTTTCTAATTTCAATGCACTTTTATTTCAGTTATTTAGATGGATAGAGATCAAGCCAGAGTTTCCCCAACAACAACAAAGGTCTTACACTGTCCAAACAGACTGCATTCCTGAACCCACTGGCTCATGCCACCTAAAAAGGTTTAAAGATTCAGCATGGTCTGTTTAAAGAAAATAGCTGCGTTATTCATTTCAACCTTGCACATAGGCAGCAATGTTTATATTGTTGAAGTCACGTTTTAAAGTGAGCAGAAAATGTTGGTAGAAAGCTTAGGCCCTGCACTTACTCAGAAAAGGAAGGATGTTTACCATACTAGGGACTGAGAAAATGAACCGAGTTCCTTCTCTTAGCATTTAAAAATGCCATGGTTAGGAAACACAAACATTTTCTCTTGCAGTTTCCCTTCTCTTTCTTCCTTTTACACTTCCTTGATCACTGCTGATTTTTGTGACTGAGTACAATGCTGTACACACTCATTATGGGTCCAACCCAAGCTCGACTGCTTTCACTGGGGACCCACACCAGAACTCCAGGAGAAGCTGGTGAACTCTCCAAGCAAGCAGGGAGCCCGTTCAGGAAACCTGGAACTGAAGCTCTGTTTGTACTATGTTTTGCCATGAAACCAGGTAGTTTCTAGCAGGGAACGGATGGATGAAACCCCAGCATTTGTGATTTATATGGATTTTGCAAAATGCTTAGAAGGAACTGCTGCAAAGCCTTTGTAATCACAGATAACATTCCTTGGCCCTTCATTCTGGCACTCATTTACTTCTGATTCAGACTTGCCGCTCTGCGTGAGCTGGGGCTGAGCATCTGCGGAGAGGGGAGTTCTGCAGGTGGGAGTTTCCCCTCTGCTTGTTGTTTGGAGGGGAACCGAAGGGTTTTAACAGGGTAGTTTATTCACTAGGAAACAATACAAGTGGACAACAGGAAACACCAGAGAGTAGCTGCTTGGCTGTAAAATGAAGTGAAACTTTGTAGATCTCTTAATGGGGAAATGGAGTTTTTTTCATAGTTGTTACAAAAATTTCTTAGAAGCTTAAGCCTAAAAATCTTTCCTTTCCACCCCTCTCATGTGGGCATACTAGTTTATTATTAGAGGGTTACTCATGCATGTTGGCCGACTGGCACTGAATAGTTAGTACAGACAAAAAGGAGTGAAGTCTTTTTTTCCTTGGGAAAACAACTGAGACTTTATGGAGATTTGCATAGATTTTGTAAATACGTATTAGATTAAGGGGATATATTATCATCCCAGTTGCTTAGATTTTGAGCCTGTAAACTTTAACACAAGAATACATCATGAATAATTTCATCTATTTTCTGTAGAAGTGCTTTTAATGAATGTTGGGGTTTGGTAAAACTAGAGGTCTTAGAGTACAACCCTTTTAAAACCCAGTATTATTGTAATAATCTGCATTTACATAGTATTTCACATCAGCAAATTTCCCAGTATGCTAGTAAGGGGTCTCACGATATGCAGGGTAGGTGGGTAGGAGAAATCGTTAGGGAGTACTAGATTGATTGAAGCAAACAGTGAATAAACAGGTATTGCAGTGGATGTAATAGAAAGCAGCATGTAGATTTTATTCTGTTCTGACACGTATGTATGAACCAGGAGTCATCCCAGCAATGGTCTGACTGCAGTATTGTTATGGCAAGTCATTCTGAGCCAGTGTTAACAGCTTGGCACAGAACCAGCAGCCAATTAGGAGACACAGCCTGGGAGAAAGTTCTTCCAATGACTGTCTTCACTCACCCCTGGACTCTGCCTACCTCAGTGCTCTGGGTGGGAGAACTCTGGAGGAACTGAATCACCTCATGTCCCATGGTAACACCCTTCAGTCCCTGTGAGAGCCGTAAGACTGTCTTCTGTCTTTGGAAAGCAACCTGAGCCTGAACAATGAGGATGGTTTGCCCTTCCACAGCTGGAACACGGTCACTGTCTTGACTGAAAGGAGCATGTAAAGGATAAACGAATTTTCCACAGGAGTTTCTGCATTAATGTGGAATGCTTTGTTCTGGGCACTTGCACCCTCATGCCCACTATCACAGATATTTTCTCATAGGCATGTTGATATCATGCCTGCAAGGATTGGTTTTTATTTGTGGGCTCGGGCTGATGGAAACGATGAAATAGGTATATAAAGGTGATGGAAAGAAAAGAGCAGAAAGCCCACTGATGGTATCAGGAATGAAACAGGGAGGAATTACTGTTGCTTCTCTCCATACCCTGGTCCCAGAGTGTCAGGAAGTATCAGAGAGAGAGCAGACTTTCTAAAACGGTCTAAAGTCCTGCTCTCTCACAGGATTACAGCTCACACGTCACTCTCATGCAGACACCATCCTTTCCTCAGCTGAGTTCTCTGTCCTTTCATAGCCATTACATTTCTGTCTCCTTCAGCTTCCCTTCCCGAGGCGTTTCATGGGTAGTTTTATTTTGGTTTGTAGGACTGAGAAGCAGAGCTGTTGTGCTTGCTCGTTAGCTTTGTGTAGGGACCAGCCTGTGTTAGCCCAGCACCAGGTCGCAGAGGGGCTCCACACTGAGGGGGTGTGGGTGATACGGGCTCTCTTGCACCCAAAGAATGCTCCGACCAAGCATCACCGCATGGAGAGGATGAGGCTTTGCCTGGATTTTCCTCTTCCTCTCTTGCCGCAGTTTGAAAAAGGTTGCAGGGCTTTCCATCAGAGGTAGTGACTTTCAAGAAACAAAGGATGTGAGCAAAGATGACAATGAATCCAGCAGATTTCTCCCAACCTAGTCCAAGGCTAGACAACAAATTCTATGTCCACAGCACACTCCCAGATTTCCCTGTCTGCAGTTCTCCTATTGCTTCCTTCCCCCAAGAGTACTTTTGTGTCACATAAGCGGTTAAATTGAGACCAAGATCAAGAATTTAGTTTGAAAGGTATGTTGGCATCTGCAAATGCAGACAGTTGCACGTTAGGTATTAAAAAATGAACGAGCACCTAATTACTGTTGATTTCAGAATAAGTTAGGAATTGCTGAAAGTTGCAATAGGCGCCAGGAGGCTATGTTTCTCCTCAGCCCCAGTGCGTAGCTTTTCCTATTGTTTAGGTAGCTCTCAAGCCATCAGAAGGGAAAAATAGCATAAGGACTGAGAGCGAGTTTAGGCTATCTGAATCTGGCTGATTCAGATCTCGCATGTAAATCTGCTCCCAAGTGACTTTTCAAGGTTCAGTCACACTTTGATCTTTAACTCTCATCTTCTTTGTGATGTAGCTGTTTCAATTTCATTAATTAGACCAATAGTAATTCCTCCTACTGCAGTAAAATAAATAAGCAAAAATAAACCATCAAACCTTCTGTTGAATTCACACCTGGCTGTTTAAAATACTCACAAAATCACACAGGGTAGAAAATAATTGCGTGATATTAAACTGATATCCACACTCTTGCAACAAGTTTCTTTGTGTCCATGTATAACATTTTTATAAGTGTATTAAAAGTGCTTTCTCTCTACACAAACTTCCATCTCTGTTAAGTCTATGTGAACACCTCCTTCATCATATTTGTTATATATTATATCGACAACCTTTAATGAAATTTGTTCTTTATCTGGTACCCTGAGACAAGCCGATTCTCTGATTTCTGGAGTGAGTACACAATGGAAGTTTTATTGTGTTTAGTTGTTCCTTATTTTATACATTTGAAAGAATGAAAGTTGAATGAAAGAATGCAAGCACAGAAAATGGTTTTGCTGTAATTTACGGTCATGTTCTGGTTGAAACTATAGACTGCATTTTCAAATATATCAGTGTGGATGTCTGAAACACCATCTTTAATCACACGATCATAAACTTTATAACATTCATATTTTGTTTCTATATATCCTTAATACAAAACCTTGCATTAATGCTTGAATACAAAGTCTCTGTCACAAGTTAAGAAGAAACAGAGGGATTTGATGCAATGATTTGTTGAGGAGAGAATGAACAACAACAAAAGAGCAAGATAACTAGTCTGGGCAGCAAAAATGAGAGTGGTGCATCTCAGTTGCACGAGGACAGGGTAGCAAAACAAAAGACTGGCAGCTATGTGTGTGGTCAGTGAAGTTGTTCAACAGAGAATTTGTGAAAACACAGCTAGTATTTCTTTAAGATCATAACCACCCATGTGTTTGTGGAATGGATGTCATCACAGTGTAAATAAGAATATGCAAAGTGCAGGGTTCTTGTCCAAGCTCGCTTGTTCCTGACCAAACATGTTATCTTTCATTGAGATGTGCGGTCTAGACAATGTAGCTGGCCATTGCCATGTTCTTTTTCATATCCTAGAGATTAGTAAGGCTAGTGCTAAATGCCCTTGGCTTGGGGGCGATGCTAGCCGTGAGTGGTGGCACGTCTGAGACAACTGGGCGGAGCACAGGGCTGTGAACATCTACCCAGTCATGTCCTCTGCCATAATTTTCATCACCAGAGTGTGAGCAGTTTGTGAAGTCTGACATATTGCAGCTTTCTTCCACCATCTGCAGAGCCTGCTATATGAGAAACAGATCTTTCACTCTGACCTAAATATTCTCTAACAATACCTTCAGTCAGTCTCTCCTGAGAACGCAGAAGTCAGTCCCTGTAACTACAGTCTCTGTCCATCAAAGACAAGTACTTTTTTCATCTTTTTTTCTTCACAGTCCTCATCTTCACGCACAGGTGTTTGAGTTCTCCTCTTAACAGAGCTTGGTTTGATTCAACAACAGCACGACAGTGACGATGCAGTTGAGTTGTGCCAGAGCAATATGTTTTTCTAGACACAATATTTCCTCTGTAATAATAGGCTTACTAGAAGCAAAATTCAATAATACAACTATAAATGATATATTCTTACAACTCTTCTTGAAATAAAGTCGTTGGAAATGAGGTCAAATCTAAGGACATTGTAGCTGTTCTGTTCATAAAATCTAGTGCTGATATGGCTACTAAACATGGTATTTTTTATATTTATGCATGGGCAGGTGTTATTAAGTAATAGACATGTTAGAACTTGGTTTCCTGATAAATACCCACAAATGTATCTTCTTATTTCTTTTATGCCCTTTTTTTTAATTGGCACACTCTTAGTGTCATTTCTCCATCTCAGGAGGAGCTAGAAATGTCCAATCAGTTTTTTGAACCCTTTTCAAGAATAGGACCATGTTGTTGGTGACAGGAGGAAATCTTACTTTGAATTCTTAATGACGATGAAGCCAGTAATAGCAGCCACGTGCTTCAGTGTCAGAGCTGTTGTCCTGACCCTTGGAAATGTCCTTAAAATCTGTGACATTTTTAGCTGCTGATGACTTTGCTTGCTCCTTTCATTGCCACCTCTTAGTGATTGGTTTGGTATGTCTTCATCCGGGAAGTACGTCGCTTCAATGTCACCTTTAACTGCGTGACAGCACTCTCCCAGACTGCACTGATCATATTTACATTGATTAGTATGTTGTGCTGAATAATGAACTATCAAAAAACTTTGTATAACTGAATTTCCTCTACAAATGACAATGCCTCAACTCAGACGTTCAGACCTAGTGCTGTTATCGATGCATCCAGT
>NW_010231578.1:92447-93835 GCF_000690775.1 Eurypyga helias | reverse complement strand
CGGAAGAGCAGTCCTGAGTAAAGTCACTTGATCTGAAATCAGCGCCTTCTGCCACACAGGCCAGATTTTGGCTTTAAATCAGTGTTTGTGTTGGAGGAAAGTTTAAAATGAGGACAAACTGCCAGAGGGAAGAGGACTGAGGTGATGTTAGATTGAATTATTGTAGAGGAGGCCCATGTTGCTGTCATTGCTTTCTTCTCCATTTTTTTAAAGAGTGCAACTAGCATTGTCCTCTGCTGAATGTAAAGATGATAAAGTCCCTGACCCTCATATATCAGGAGTAAACAACAAATGGCCACCCTCGCAAGAATTGCAATTCTTTATCCTGGTATTTAAACTGTGTATTTAGCCAGGAGGCACCTATAGAAAACTAAGACATTTTTCATATTCTAATTCTTACTCTGCATACAGTGAAAGGGAATCACATCCAATTTACTAACCTCTGTTCCTAGGTGCATATTTTGATTAACAGTGCTGCCTGTAACCTGTAGCTAGCCCCAAGTAAGCAGTGGGCATTTTGGCTGAAACAAATATATATACGTGAAGTTGTCACTGGGGAGACTGACTAGTCCAGTTTCTGTTCAGATGTAACTTGCATCCAGCAGCCCTGTTGTGCAAATATGACTTTACATCGAGTCCTGGTCTCTTTATTGTCCTAAAAGGAGCTGTAACCAAGTATTTTTATGCAAAATCTTCTTTTATCTACATTAGGTTTCTGTTTTTTCTCTTGGGTTATTTGGGAGTCATTGCAGGGCTGCAGCACAGGGATGTACAGCCCTGCAGGTTGGGGGTCCTCAGCTGGTCCCCAGTCAGACACTGGGGGACACTTGCTGGGCCCCGACACCGTTACTAAAGGAGTGTGACTATAATCTCGTGAACTGAGCCTTTGTCTGGGGTTCAGGACTCCGGTCCTGCTGCTGTCCTGCTACCAGACCGTGAGAAAGGCAAGTCCTTTTGCATCTCACTTTCCCCATGTTTTAAAAGCGCTTCAAAAGTGTTCTGGGATCTGCCAGCATGAGGGTTTGTTACTAAAGGTTTACAGGCGAAACTATCCAACTTGATTTTTCACCTTATCCACTGGGGTGGACAAATCGAATCTTTTGTCTCATTTCGGGTGGTGAGGGGCAGCTCTTGTTTACTAAACTTCACAACACAACAGTAGGCTAAGTTATCTTCTTATTTCTGCTGTAAGTTATCTTCTTATTTCTGCTGTGTCTGGGATTCTCCTCTGGTCAGTCTCAGCATAATACAGGCAACTAGTAAAGTTTTCAGCTCTGTACTGCTGCATTGCCGTCCTTAAAAACAAATTACTTGAAAAACTTGTGCACTAGTGAAATCTTCGGCTGTTTGTGAGTTCTGTGTGAAGCATGCAGCAACACCTTAGTCAC
>NW_010231578.1:77014-92431 GCF_000690775.1 Eurypyga helias | reverse complement strand
AAGTACATTTTCTTTATTAAAAAAAAAAAAAAAAATATATATATAGTCTTCCAAACCCAAAACGCGGTACCCATGCAAAGGCTGTGGTGCTGTGGAACACTGTTTGTTTGGGTCTGCTGTGAACAGGGCTCGAGGGCATTAGAAATGGCAAGGTGTGACGTTCTTACCAACTTGCCAGTTGCTAATATGTTTTACTTTCAGCATCAAATTATTTCGAACCTTGCAAATTTTTCCGTGCAGACATCACTAAATTTTTGACCATTTTATGTGTGCTGCATGACAAAGAATTTGTGCAAGTAAAGCAAGCCCCTATCTCCAATTGATAATTACAGGAGGAGTAACAAAACAGCAGTCCCCTGATAGGTCATAGTACTGCTCGGCGGTTAATGCCGTTCCTGTGCATTTCATCATGGACGTGAAATCTGGACCAATTATAATTTTCTCATACTGTAGCTTTTAAAGTATTTTTATTTTCTTTGTTACTGTCTAGTTCATTAAACAGGGTTTTCAAGCTCCCAGTAACAGGATTACTATTGACAATTTCATTAGAACTATAATACCACTGCTCCTATGCCTTCCAGAAAGAGCCATCGTGGTCCATAGTCACTGCCTGTCCACCTCTGGTGTAATTGTGCTAACAGCTGCCTCGGACTCATCCCCCTCGAACTCTGAAGGGCCAAAACTGCCAGGTTTTGTGAAATGGGTTTTAGCCCTGTGTTACACCAGCCTCAAGAATTCTTGGAGAATTATGAAGCTGTCAGCTGCTGTCTGACCATATGCATGCCTGGGAAGATGCTTAATGTACAGGTGTAATAAGATTATAATTGCAATTTATATATAGTAGTGCAATGCCCAGCCTGTCAGGTAAATACCAGCGAACAGCACAGCTTGAATGGGAGTTGTAAACATGCAAGTAACAGGTTTGTTAGAGACCAGCAGATGTTTAGATTGCAAGCTCCTTGGAACAGAAAATGTCTCGGCTCTTCTGTCTCAGCTATTTCTGTCTAGACATGCATTTACAGTAGAGACATGAAGCACTGTTGTTCTCTTACACACCACATCTTTGTTTTCATGTTCTCCCCTGCTTAACATAACTCAGGATATTCTAAATCATAAATGCAAATGTAAGTCAGATAAAGTATTTAGTTTCTAAGTTATTGTTTATATTATTGTTGGATTTACAGGCTGTGTTTGACAGGAGGCCTATACCACAGAACAAGAATAACAGTGGAAAACCAGAAAAGAAAAAAATCCTCCCCCTCTGACTCCAAAGTCATCCCTGTGTTTCATCTTGTATGTGCTCTGATAGGGATACTCTTTCAAACATGGAATAGGAAATAGGAGTGGGAGGGTTATACTTTTCTTTTAAAGAAGTTTGTAGGTTAGATTTTTTCAAACAAGTTTGTGAGTTATTTAGCAGCACTTTTTGTTGTTTTTGATGGGAAAAAATTCAGGAGTATTATGTAAAGCAGGAATAATCCAGCAAAAGAGATGAGAAACAAGTGTGAAATCCTGGCCCCAGTGACATGGAAAACATAGTTTGGAACTGAGTTAGATCAAGATAACGGTCCCTTCTGACCTAAAAGTGGATTTACTTGATGTCATGAGATAACGTCTAGAAACATCTCAATGTGCTGGTTGTACTTGCTGGCAGGATAAAATTGGAATAGAAAGGAAGATCTTTAAGAAAGAAACTTGACAGCCCATGCAATATTTGTATTCAACATAGGGTAAATGGGATCAGAATTAATTTGGTGTTCTGTCAACTTCCACAAATACTCACCAGCTAAATCACGGTGCTTTTTTGTTTAGGGTGGGTTTGTAGTGGAGTTAAATGAAGAGATTGGTAGTCATGAGAGTGAGTTTGGGAGAGAAGCACTTATTTCTAATTGTGTCAAACATTTTTAACTGACTGTACATTTTATATCGCCAGTTATCGTATTAAGACTGATTTTGTTCCAGGTCGATACTGTAGAAAGATATTCTTGGATACACTTTTTAAAAATTGTTGTATTTACCCTCTAGAAAAAAAAGGAGAGAAGACTCCAGTCCCTTGGTTTTGAATGCAAGTTGACTCAGGTGCCTTCCACAGGTGATGCGCTGTTCGAAGGAAGGCAATGCCTGACTCTGAGCAAACGCAAACACCTGGGGGCAAGACTGGCCATTTCAGCATGGAATTGCAATTTTCAGCCTTTCCAAAGTGTGATTAGTTCTTTAATTGCGCATCCAGATTTACTTGATGCATTTGCACATGTAATTAATTATGATTTATTTAAGATCACTCTGTAAAGCTTTGTGCCTCAGTTTTCTACAAATCCGATTATGGAAGGCTAGATTTGATTGTCAGATTTCCTTCAGCTGGTTTGAGCTACTCTTGAGTGTCTTCCTATGGGAAGGAAGAGTCTTTTGTCTCACGCTGGTGGAACAACATGTGTGGAGAATACAGGGGCTTTCGTCCAAGGGTAAGTTTATATCTGAGATGTAACTTTTACAGGGATGTTTGTTTGTTCCACTGTATGATGCACATTATTGAAAGATTTGTGCTGGTTTTGTGTATGTCTCTTTTCTTTGTGAATTAAGTGCGCATCATTGTGTTAAATATGTATATTTTTTAACAGAGGAAACAAATATGAGAAAAAGGATGCTTTTGTATTGACAGGATGTTGAAAGATAACTTCATGCTAAGCAGAAAAGGAGTTCTGTACTTCCAGAGACACCTACAGATATATTTTTTTTGTTTGTTTTCAATGCTTTGAGAAGTGGTGTGTGCATTAACATTTGGACTGGGGAGTGCAGAGTGACCAAAATATGGATTCTGAGGCATGGTGGCATGTTGAGCGATTCAGCGTTGCAGGGTTAAGCGTGTCCTCTATCAATACAGAAGACAATGTGTATGTTTTTCAGCTCTTGCCTGTGTCCAGATTGAGCCTCAGAAAACCGCACCCTCGCCTAAGCTCACCTCTCTCTGATTTTGTGTGAGGTGCCAAACGGTGCTTTTCAGGTGAGGCAATGCCACGTGTTTATGGAGGTCCTGTAGGGCTGAGGAGGGCAGCCTGGTAGTCCCCCTTTACAGGTTACAGCTGATTGAATCTCTGAAAGAGAGAAAACTGCTGTAGTGTGAGTGTGAGAAGAAGGGGGGCTGACTGACTCGAGGCCCACACTCGAGTGTGAGTTTTCAAACTGTGAACTGAGGGTAAGTCGGTGCTTTCGTTCTGACTCTTCTAATGTGAGTCGTGGAAGATGTGGTGTAGGTAGAAATGAAAATTGTGGACCTTCTTAGCAAGGCTTGTTGGAAGTAGGAAACCTCTTGGTCAAAATAATTGTGTGGTTTAGTTTAGGAGGAAGTAGTGTGGGCGAGGCACTTGAATAGTCTTAAAATATAAGAGGTTATGAGACAGTTATTCTCTATATTCACTGAGTGCTGAACAAGAATAAATTTTCTTAATTATTAGGGAAGTTGAGTTTTTTTTAAATTCCTTTTTAGTACAGATGTAAGCTTTCTAACCATGGGAATAGGCTGCTGCTGAGAGCAATTGTATAACCTTGCAGTTAGAGGTGTTAAACAACAGGATGGAAAAACACCTGTTTAAAAACCGTGCAAAAACATTTGATGCTGTTTCAGAGCTCAGGGATGGACTCTCCAACCTCTCGTGATCCTTTTCAGAGGCTTTTTGTTTCTGTGATTTTAGCAAATGTCTTTGTCTTTTGCAGTAGAAGAGAACAGAAGTTAGAATGGTGACTGTTATCAGCAGGATTTGGTTTATTTGGTCACGCAGTCTTTAATCATTGGATTTATTGAAAGAAAATACAAACCTAGCAGGAACTTTTAAGGAAAGATATTACATTTGTTTAGGTTAAGCATTGCCAGACTTGCAGGGTTGACTGAATGCAGGGATAGAGTGGGTTCCTGGGAGAAAGAGACTGTTGTTCTTAATATCACTTAATAGATAACCCTTGTGAATCTCTGCAGGTGGAAATAGACACACACAGCTCAGAGTACCATTGTTTTAACCCAATTCTTGAAAATATGGATGGGAGAGTCTGAGGCATGTAATCCTATAAATTGCCCATACATCTTTGCTTTTTCCTCCTGTTTGAGATAATGTTTGGCAAGTTGCACTTCTCCATATAATGAAAAGCTCTCTCTGTAGTTGACTATCCTGCTCACAGATCTTACAAGCCTAATGGGAAGTTGACTTTAACTTGTCTCATACTGTCCCTTTTTCATTAACTAAGTGCCATGTTACAAAGGTGTGTGGCTCAGACAAGCTGCCATGAATTGGAAAAGATGATTAAAAATGAGGAAAATCACGGCTGTGCATATTCTAGATTTTTTTTTTTTCAGGTATTCATATCTTTAAAAAAAAAAAAAATCTTTGTGCCCAAAACATCAGTTCTGGAAGCTCTGGTCACCTGTTCAAAATGCAGGTGCAGAATACCCCTAAAGCAATGGGGTGGTGAATGCATTGAAGTTGTGGTCCAGTCTGCTTTTGCAAATCACTTACAGAGACTATTTATGTTTATTGCTTGTTTGTTTTGTTGTTTTTCTACCTGTAAAAATAGAGTTTAGGCTGCAGGCCAAATGAATTGGGAACTTGTGTATCATACCTTGATCACTGTTATTTATAAACCAGAATTTTGAGATTCAGATGGCAATTAATGTTAAATCTTGGGGATGGGGAGGTTGGTTGTTTCTATAAGCTTGTGTATGTGTCAAAGTATTACAAACATTTATTAAAAAAAATAAAAAAAGAGGAGGAGTGGCAGGGAATTTATCCACTGCACAAACTTTTGTTTTTCAACACTTCCTTCCTTTCAAATTGAGAAATAATCACACTTTTCTCCTTAACAAACCTACATTATATGGAAATGGGGTTTTGTTTGCTTGTTTTGCATCTTTCAATACCTCTATTACAGAGAAAAAAGGAACAATATGCCTTCCATGGCTAGTGTCTGGGGAAGGACAAAATAGAATCAGCTCACAGCAGGTATTGACTCTAGGTGCATGAGAAATCTGCAGTGCCAGGGCTACTTGAGTATGTTGCCTGTGAAATATGGAGAGTTTCTACCATGGGAGATGTGGGTAGGTGATTTTTTTAAGTGCCAGTGATACATCAAGAATGTTAGAATGGGTATACTTAATCTTGCTTTGATATAAGAACAACAAACTTAAAGTCTTCATGTGTTTTACAGCTTTATTAGTTTTCTAATCTGTGACTGATATCTTGCTCTAAATGCAGTATGTAGGCTTCTTAATTACAGGGGGAAAGACCACAAATCTTTATATTTCTAAACATGAAACAAAGGATTTTTATTCAAACTGATGAACTTGGTTTTCTCAAAAATGGCAATTTTGTCTGAGGCTATTCTATTTCCACAAAAATACATGGTAAGGTACAAATTTTACAACAAACTCCCATTTATGATGGGAGACATTCCATCCGAAGTCCTCTGACCATTATTAATGAGAAAACCCCAGTCCCTGTGTTTGCTCGTTTGGACAGAAATTCTATCATATTTTGACCTCATTCCCATCTTTCAGCTGAAGCAGTTGGCAAAAGGCACGTAAAGCTTTTGGAACCACATTGTGAAGCAGGATTAACATCGCGATAGGCATTTCTCCACCAGTACAATACGAACACAATTTTAAATAGTCAATTTTATGACTATACTTATCTGCTGCCCAACTGTGACATAATTAGAGTCAATATATGTTTCAGTAATTTAGACTTCATCCTTGGCCCAGCATTCTTCTTTCTTGCCTGTCATGTCATCTTTTTGCTGGAAAGCTCTTGTGAGGAACATCCAGGAGAAGAGAAGTTTGAGAGATGCTGTGTAGACCCAGAAGATCCCAGTATGTGCTGTGCTGATTTAATGGTTCCCACAACAACATGTTCTTGTGCCTGGGAGTCACGGTACGTAGTATGTGTGTTACTGGACAGAGCTGTAGGAAGGGTAGGTCCTGGCATTTGTTCAGCAGCTGCCAGTGGCAGCACCTCGTGGGGTGGGGGACTGAGGGCAGCCCTCCACCAATAGCCACAGATTTGGAAAAGAAACGTGTTTGTAATCACAGCCCACCCTGTGCTGATGTGGGAGCTGGGTTGAACTACACAGGGCTCGTGTGCTATGGGGCTGTCAGTCCTGTAGTAAAGAATAGAAGATCATAGAATGGGTTGGGTTGGAAGGGACCTTAAAGATCCTCCAGTTCCAACCCCCCTGCCATGGGCAGGGACACCTTCCACTAGACCAGGTTGTTACAAGCCTCGTCCAGCCTGGCCTTGGACACTTCCAGGGATGGGGCATCCAGAGCTTCTCTGGGCAACCTGTCCCAGTGCCTCACCACCCTCTATGGGAAGAACTTCTTCCTGATACCCAATCTAAACCTCCCCACTTTCAGTTTAAACCCATTACCCCTTGTCCTGTCACTACAGGCCCTTGTAAAAAGTCCCCCCCAGCTTCCTTGTAGCCCCTTCAGGTACTGGAAGGTGCTATAAGGTCTCCCCGGAGCCTTCTCTTCTCCAGGCTGAACAAGCCCAACTCTCTCAGCCTGTCCCCACAGCAGAGGGGCTCCAGCCCTCTGAGCATCTCCTTGGCCTCCTCTGGACTCACTCCAACTGGTCAACATCCTTCTTACGGTGGGGTCCTAGAGCTGGACACAGGACTGCAGGTGGGGTCTCACAAGAACAGAAGGAATCACCTCCCTTGACCTGCTGGCCACGCTTTTGATGTCCAAGTAGTTCACAGCCGAGTAATCAATTTAATGTGTCACCCTTATACAGTTGCTTCATCAATGTGATTTTTCACGTTTGTACTCATAAAGAATACTTCTCCCAAGTTTTCTCTGC
Source organism: Eurypyga helias (assembly GCF_000690775.1). Classification (NCBI taxonomy): domain Eukaryota; kingdom Metazoa; phylum Chordata; class Aves; order Eurypygiformes; family Eurypygidae; genus Eurypyga; species Eurypyga helias. The sequence goes on along the minus strand of NW_010231578.1, from coordinate 85,586 downwards.
CCAATAGTACGTCAGGGACAGCTTGCAAGTGTTGCCTGACCTGTATTAAGATCAGGTTAGATCAAAGACTCCTGTAGCATTTCTTTCCTTTTTAATATTGCCATCTTGAGAATCTGTTTTCCCCATACCTGTATCAGCTCATCTTTTGTACAGCAAATAATTTACCCTTCGCAGTTGTTGTTTCTTCCTTACACTTGTGCGTGTTTACCTGTGATAGGGAGCACTATTACATCTGTACATGTTAATCTGCCTGTGCTGAGCCGTGCCCCTGGGTGGCCTTGTCATACACAATGAATGTCAGCCTTCCTTGTGGTTAGTGTTTGGGTTTAAATAACCGTATTTTACTTTTTGTAGACACTTCAGCAGACCACAGAATGTCAAGTGGACATTATCATGAGTTTAGCCCAAGTCCTGGGGCAACTTTAAATGTTTGACTATTTATTGAAAAATCCTCTTCCTTTAGGTAAGGAGATAAATTAGGGGGTTTTTTTTACTATCAGAAAATAGTGCAAGAGGCTTCTTGCATATTGCAGTGATAGTGACTAAAAATAAAGCACTTCACTAGTTTGTGTTTACAATATATGAGTTCAGATTGGATATAAATTACCCAGACTAATTTGCTTTGGAGGCAATTGAAAATCTCGGGAGAGTTCTCATTGCCCCACATTTCAGGGAGGAGGGCCGTAAAAGAGAACTATTGTTCTCCTACTGTTTGGTTATATCCATGTATTGTCTGTGGTGAAAGATGAAAAAGGTAAAGCACTGGTTCTAAAAGGTAGACTTTCCATGAAGTAGGAGTTATGACTTTGGCTTAAGCAAGAGGTAGGAGTTCAGCTAATTCTTATTTTGTTGACACTGGTTTACACATCTTTACCCACTTTAAATGTTTTAGATGCATGACTTATGCTGTGGCCTGTAGATTTTGGAATTGCTCATAGCACGCATTCACCTTAGATATGAGTAGTGAAGTCTTAATTTTTGTAAAGCAAAATAATTTAGAGATAAAGTAAGGTTTTGGTTTTTAAAAATTTCTGTTTTTTCCTTAGTTTAAGTTTGTCATAGTCTCAAGAATGTTGTATAGGTAGTTGTTTGTCCTAGAAACCATCATGGTTACTAAATATATGGAATTTAAAAAAAAAAAAAAATCAAGGTTGTGCTGAAATGAACGTAGTTAAAATTCAGAAAGAGAGATTCCTTAATTAACTTAATAAAATTACTAATGGAAGCATTTTAACTGCTAAATTTAATTTACTTGTCAAGATATCAGGCTACAAAGAGGAGGGAAGAGTGGGAACTCTGCTTTCCATTATGATGTGCTCTATTATAGAATAAATTTGCTTAAAATGAAATATATCACAAAAAGCCATCAATGACATCTTAATTTGGAACAGCCAGTTGAAAAGTAATTAGACTGTGAAGCAATCAGTTCTAGTAAATCAGTGTTTCCCTTTACATAAACATACGTTTTTACTATTTATAAACAGGGGAGGCTTTCAGATACTCAAGTAGCAGGGACTTTGATTGAATTTCTACTGTATGTGTTTTCTATTTTACATTACAAAACTGTCAAAACAAAAAAAAATGGGTCTTGATTTGGATGTGATCCAATAAAAAGCTTAAGCAGAGGTTTCATTTTACCATTTCTCTTTAAGAACATGTCTCTGTGGGGTCTCTTCTTTCCATTAACAGAGATTCATATATTATGGCTGGAACGGATCTGTTTGGTGGATGCTTGGTGCACCATCTTCATCGCTTTATTACGTGGGAAGTCAGTCCTCCATTGCATTCCAGAGGCAGCTGGGTAATGCCACTAATAGTTTTACAGCAAGTCTTATTTCAAAACTGGCCTAAACCTACCCCTATGAAAGTAAAAAATCAGGGCCTGTGGGTAAAATATCACCTTCAAGACCTTAAAAGTGTTAGCAATACCTGATAGCATTTACCATTTTGAGGACAGATGTCAGCATGGCCATGGCAACAGTTGACTCCAAGGACTTAGGATCTGCTCTTGAGTTGGGATGTTGAAGAACTCTGCATTAAAGGAATGTCCATGGGAACTGGGTATCTAATTTTTGTAGACCTTTGAAAATCATTGTGCTATGATACATCAGAAAATCCAGACAAAACTCTGGTATCAATGTAGTTATAGTAACGGTAAAAATGTTAATATCCCTCCTTAGCCACCTTGGCGGGGCTCCTTTCCTGGCCAGGTCTGTGCACTATGGAGCTGTGCTGCTCTCCTTACTGAGTTCTTCTATTTGGCTTTCTTCTAAGTTACTTGAAGTACTTTATTAGAAGTTAATACAAAAAGCATAATGTCTAATATTCCAGTTCCTGGATGTCTTTATATGGAAAGACAGGTCAGAACAACTGTTGGGAGCTGAAGAATCTGTTTTGTAGGATGCGATTACTCACATTATTATATCCGATTCATTCACTAAAAGGAACTGTGTGAATGTAAGTACGGTGTGGTAGCAATTATTTGTGCCTTTTTGAAGGCTGACATTGGCTGTGACGGGGAGGAAGGAGGAACTCTGCTTCTGAGGTTTGATTCTTCAGTATCGTAGAAACGTTGGCGACAGAATGGGAAATGTATATGCTGTAATTTTTATCAAGAAGTTATTCAGCTTTACATTCTTAAACTGTACCGGTACAATAGATGCATGAAGTGAAATTTAGAACTGAATATAAGAAATTACTACTTATGTGAGACAGGAGTCGTGATACAGATCAGATCCCTATTGGTTTGGACTGTTAGGGTATTTTCCTGCTAGTCAAGTCTTTTCACAACCTTCACAGACACACTGCGGCTGTGGTCAAGGTGCCAAGGAGAGCTCCATGCTGAGGCAGGAGAACAGCCCACTCGTTTGGATTAGTTGTTGGGGCAAGGGTCTGTAAATGTTAGAAGTACTCATTTCAGCCCAAACTGTGTGATTCACTGCCAAGCGAATTAAATCAGCATTAAATGATATTAGTGAATATGCTGAGAAGGAATATCCAAACGAGTAGAGCAATGCAGTCAGCTTGCTGAAAAGTGAGATCTGTAGCGAAAACTAAGTCCTTATAGCTATTAGCTCTTCTCTTTCTGCCAGGTACTCCATGAATTTATTTTGCTTTTCCTATGTTAAGTGCAACTTTACCTGCAAAATCATACTGTAACATTTTTCAGAGGTAGATCTGTAGGCTTTCCCGTTCAAGCCAAATACATCCTGTTGTCCCGGATTGATCTATTTGTACTTCACTAAGACAGTATCTGCAGAGGAAAAGCCAGTAGCATAAATTACAGCAATGCTTCGGCAGGCAGCCTAGGATTAGAAGTGTACACGGTTTTGTGTGATGTGACTGCGTAGATCTTGGGTGCAACAAAATGTGGAAACTCTTTAAGCCCAAACTTATCATGCAGAGTATACAATCGTAAAGAGAAGTGTTATAGTTAGAACACAAGGCTCTTGGGAACGTGTTTTTAGTAAATATGCTGTTTATAAAGCAGTGCTTTTGCAAGCAGCAAGTTTATTATTAATTCTAATTTCATCTCTTTGTTTTTAAATGAATATATTTCGCTGTTACTTTCAAGAGTTTAAGATGTTCTTAGCTAAAGACATTAGAAAGTACAACATTCTGCTAATCGTGGTTGTGGGCATTCTTCTGAGAACTTTTATTGTGTAATGCGCTTTGGCTTTATGTGACTGGGAGAAATAATCCAGCATATGTACAATGATGCACGTCAGTGGGTTGGCTGCAGCTAATCCTCTCATGCAGCCCCACACCTGGAGGTAGTGCAGCATTTTGCCTTTTACATATTTTGATCACACCACTGTTAGTTTTGGAATCAAAACTAACAAAAATCAAGTTGTTCATTTAGCTCAAGAAAGAAAAGACTCTCCTGTTTCTTTTATTAATCATCAGCTGAGATACACGGTGGCATCTGCAGCAAGTTTTGCGTATGTGGGGGATAAGTGATGAGTTGGTCCAACTCATCCGGTAGGAGAAAATAGTAAATGGTGAGGATGGTAAGTAGAGGGGGTGTGTAGGCAGGCAGGTATGCCATAGCTTATTGCCTGCTAAAGGCTGTGCTCCTCAGAGTATTTGTCACAAGAAAAGGTTTATTCTTTAAAAATGACTACAGTGATTCTTTAACACAAAATCTGCTGTTTCTGGCTTTTGGAGTTCTTGCCTCCTTTTTTTATTTTATAAACTTGCAGCATATGGTTATTTTCCTTGTCTTCCTGATGCTGTTAAGAGGGCAATAGGCAGTCAAAAAGTATTGTTCTTACGATGTCTGTTTTGTTTTTGCTTCTCTTCTTTCCTTACTGCCTTTCATTGTCACGCAAAGTAATGATGAGAGAAGAAGAATAAACAAGGAAACCAAGTTACATTTTGATGTGAACACGGGGTGCATCATGACCATGACTTTGTATAAGGTAGCTTCAGTTTCCTGTTGACTTGGTGGCATGATATTTAACATTCCCTTTTATAAGTTTGTTGTTGACAGCAATTTTATATTTCTGCTTAGCCTAATGATTACAAGAGAGTCCACCCTGGAGAGTTCAGCCTCCAGTCTTTGATGGTCTCATTTGAACATGTTTGCAACTGTAAGGAATGGCTTGAGGCTGTGCTATTTATCACAAAAGGGAAGAGGAGAGGAGGAAAAACACCACCATCATCAAAAAAAAAAAAAAACAAAACACCACAAAAATCGACCAAACCCAACTCCACACCCCTCTTGTTTTTGTTTGTCCTAATTCTTAATGGCTTTCAAAATATAGGTCAAAGATATGTGCATATATAGTAAATAAAGAATTGGGTTTGGTGCACTCGGGGGGGGATGAGGCATACTTTCTCTTAAGGGCACTGTATGTTTAACACAACCTTAGTCCCTCTATACTGCTCCTGTTCTTGCTCCTGCTTGTTCTTTGGTCTTCAGGGTGTTTTTAAGCTCCTGTCGGCTTGTACACATCAACTCTTCCTCCACTCCAGCTTTTTATTACCCTCTTCTGAAGAAGAGAGAATGTGCAGCAGAAACACCTTTTGTGGGTAGTTTGGCTCCGCAATTTACGTTCTGTGGTGTGCTTTGTCATTCTGGATCCTTCAGTCCCATTGTGTAGTCTATTAGTTGGAAAGAAAACAGACACATTGTGAAAGGGACTGGAATTCAACTGGTGGGGTAGCAGTCTCCTTTACCTGTACCCACTGATGTCAGTTCTCTGCTTTGGATACTTAACGACTTGCACCCACCTGTGTGGTGCAATACCTCCTGCTTCAAGTCAACTGAATGTTCTCCTTCTCCTTGTGTCTTACACAAGATGTGGTTTTGGTCTCAACCTGGCTTCACAACAGGAATGTAGCTGCTTCATTGGGTTTCATATTAGGTTTTTTCATACTTCATGTTACTTATTGCCCCCGCCCCTTTTTCCTGGCAACGTTAGCGGAGTCAGCAGTTGAATGAATTACAGTGCAAACTGAGCCGTACTTTTGGGACTTGGCAATCCATTTTGCTTGGGCCGATGCTTGTTTGCAGACTGCTACCATGGCCTGTGCTGCTGTTGCCTGTGTTACACTCAGCTCTTGTTTGCTCTGGGGACAGACACCTTCCTGGCTATCCATTTGAAAGCCCTCACTATCATTAGATTAAAGCAAAAATATACACTGCTGCTGCTTGTGCATATAGTTCTTCTCTTCTGTAACCTAAATTGGAGTATTTTGAACCTGTATTAAGGAATTATACTTTGTCCTGCAGTTTACAGTGTCTAAAGTGAAGACATCCTTCACTTTATAAGGGCTGTTTTCTCAAGTTTTAAGTTTATCTCTGTGATTTGTACCCTGATATCTTATCTATCTACCTATTTATTTACACTTTTATCTGTGCTTTGCGGTGTCACTGGAGGTTCGACAGAGAACTTACTGGAACCCTCTGTAGTTTGCATACTGTGAGCTGCCATCATGATCTCCTGCTGGGGAACTTGTTTGAGAAGTGAAAAACTAGAAAAGTACCTTGGCAGTCTTATTTTTAACAGAGTATCAGAGTTGTGTTAATCAGGCCAGATTTTTTCAGGCATTTTTTTTCAGAAACTTTGTCATTTAGTGTTGATGATGATGTTGTCATTATTTCCTTCCCACTCACCCTCTGTTCTTTCAATTTCTTTAGCATAGGAAAGCATAGGTTGTAGACGTTATTAATTTGGATATAATGGAAGAACAGGCCAAGGGTAAGCAGCTGCAAGCCAACTTTTAAATGTAAATTATAGCATGGTACATGATCTTCATGGTATAAATCTCATAGCACTTAATAGAATCAGGACACTAAAATATTGTGCAGAACACAGCTTGTGTTGGGTAGTCTCATTTCCCATTGATCGGGATGTAAATATCTTCCTGTCGGGAGTTGATTCCCCAGAACCTCAGGTTAATGAGGAAAAAATTACCAGAAAACCACAGTCCTTTGGTGCTGCTGTTTTTAATTTTTTCAGAGCATACTGAGTTGGTACAATACAGCGTCCAAACTGGACATGTATCTGTCCCAGGGTTGTAAGTAACAAGGTTTTCTAGGAAGCCTTGCTTTTCAGAAGGCAATAAACCTGCAGGGTCTCTCTTCTCATGTACAAAATCACATCCTTAACTTTTGGACATAATTTAAGACTTCTCCCCCACCCCCCAACCAGTATGAATACTTAATAGATTGTAATTTATCTACAGGAGTTATATTGACTTTGAAATATCATTCATGTTGAAATTTTATAACTAAACACAGTTGTTATCACATGTGGTACGCTTTCCAGCACGTTTATAACTAGCATATTACATCATTGGCTGATGACCTTACCTTTGCTGTCTAGAAAGGGAAAATGAAATTAAAAAGGGAAATGAGGTTCCACAGGAAGGAAAGCTAGGAAAAAATTACTTATTAAACTGCACATATGCAACATCTCAGTTTCAGCTGGCTCCCAGTGTGGTAATGGTGCCACTGCCATTACACAATGATCCCACTGGTGACCAGTTGGAACAGCTACTTGGGGGACAAGGCGCTACCCAGTCTGAGTGAGTGTGGCAGAAAATGCAGACCCTAACAAAGAAAACGGTGAGCCAAGCAGATATTTGTCAGCCATTTAATGCTTTGCTTTTAAGCAATTGATGTTTCTAAGAAAATGAAAAGGATTTGATGCCTTTCCTAGTATTTTTTGTGTTGTTATTAATACATTAAGTAGCTCTTACAGCAGACAGCCAGGTATCTGTGGTACCCAGGACAACTGACGATAATGGCAGTAATACTTATCACTTAAATGACATTTTACAAATTCAAAGTGTTGTGCAACAAACATTAATTAGTTCTCATAAGAGTCTTGCTGTGAAGTAGGTAAGTGTTGTTGTTCTCCGATTACACATGGAGAATCTAAAGCAAAGAGGTAAATCATTCAGGGACTCAGTAGCACTTGGGCAAGAATTGAAGCTGAGGAGTTTCTGCTTCCCAGCTTCTTTTGTAGAGTGCACTGCTTGCACCATAGTTAACTAAAACTGTGCTGCTAGATTCATTAAAAATTATAGCACATCAGTTCTACCATGATTACACCTTCAGGTGGAGCTTAAACAGCCGTCTCTGGGTGATCCACAGAAAACCTACTCATTTGTCCCACTTACAAACCCCAAAGTTTTACTATGAAACACATTTGGGTATTTTGCTACTGTGCACATGCCCAGAGGCAGGCAGAGGAACATGTGGAGAAAGCTGACAGGCGTGTAGATCAACACAGGTTGAAATGGACTTTTTATTCCTGTGTCATGCCAGAACTTTGGAGCAATATACTAGCAAGTGAAAGAAGAGAAAAATACGGAATCTTTCCTACCAGTCCTTCTAGATTTTCATGGAGACCCTTCTAGAGACCTGTTTTGATCACTGTAATGCACCCTGGTAGCTGCATGTGTATCAAATAGATTACTGGGATATATGCTATGGCTCGGAAGTCCCTCACCTTCTTAACTTCGTAGCTTGTAAGCTTCTTGGAGAAGTCACCGGCTGTTTTCAGAAGAAGTTAGCATGCCAGAATGATGATGGTGACTGGGGCCTGTGAGTACTGTAACAGCTATTCCCATATTCTGGTAGCAGCTACAAGCCAGAGGCAGCCTGGACTCCAGTGTGTGGTAGGCTCTGTATCCATTTATATAATGAGTTCACCACCATGGAGATTTTGCAGCCTGTAATATAATCATGTTTAATAAGCTGTTTCTAACTGTCTTTCATTGCTGTTACCTCTTAAAATAGTTTTTATTGATCAGCAGAATGCCCTGCTGTAGTATCTCTCAAATTTCTGGAGTGCAATAAACTCTCCTTCTATCATTCAGTGACCCTGTAGATCAGATATTAACGGCTCAAGTTCTGTGTCTTCTGCGAAAAAATGTATTTCAGAGCAAGGTATTTGCACATCTGAGTTTCAGAGCTAGATAGAGAAATGAAGTGGTGATCACACAGAATTGCATCCTTCTCTAACCTGGCAGGCAAGGCTGTGGTCAGCCGCATGAGCTGCGCGGTGCTAAATTCAAATGTTATGATTAATACTGAAAGGTCCCGTCTCCAATTTAT
>NW_010231578.1:15000-76990 GCF_000690775.1 Eurypyga helias | reverse complement strand
ACAGCCTGAGGACTGATGTGTCTGGTTTGTAGCTGTGCTGTAGTTCTCGAGCAGCGGTACCCACGGAGTACCTCTTGGGAAGGGCTCTTTAATTTTCCATGTCAAGTCTCGGCCACGCACATTTAGACGGTTGGGTTTGGATGTGCATCTACAGTGACAATCTCCAAGATGCCATTTATCCCAAAGCGCTCTTCCAAGACGCTGGCCATATCTGTATTTAAAATCTCATGGATCAGATCAGTGGAGATAAAGGGTTCTATGCTGCCTTAAACGTCCCTCTCGCTCTCCTGGGATCTGTGCAATTCCTCCTCAGGTTTGTGCAGTGGGAATTGTCAGCTGTCTTTCATTTTTCTCTCATTTGCAGGTGTGTTAAAACTTTGATACCTTGAAAATATATAGTAAATTAATTATCTTTGAATTCCATACTTTTTAAATTTTCCATCTATTCTCAGTTAACGGTTTCTGGAAAGCCAGAAGAGGAAACTCAGGATTTCAGACAGCTTTTTTTGAATATAATGACTATTTGAAACAATTTTAGGGACAAGGTAATGGATTAAAGCCATGGGGTCTGTGTGTGTATAGATATAAACAGTACTTTTCCCCCTGGACTAAGATATTTTTAAGGTAAAGTGTATTTTATGCATAAACAGCTGCTCCTTTTCATTTCATACTGGGATATAATGTTTTTAGGACACTCCCCACTTCAAGGTCAGTTGCAGATGTATTTGTCTGTATTTGTCCGAGTAGCCAAAGGATCATCAGTAAACACTAATGAATTCAAAAAGCTCTGAAGAAGAGTCACTCATAGGCCAGGCTAGATGAGTCTTGGAGCAACCTGGTCTAGTGGAAGGTGTCCCTGCCCATGGCAGGGGGGTTGGAACTAGATGGGCTTTAAGATCCCTTCCAGCCCAAACCATTCCATGATTCTATGAGTCTATGTGTGTGTGAAGTTCATAATTGCAATGTTGCATATTGTTTTGCAGTTACTGGAATCAGAGTTGTGATTACAAAGCTGCCTGTGCAGTCCGTGTTGTTGTTTGATTAGGGAAAGGAAAGAAGTTCAACACAAGGAAAATATCTTAAATAATAATTAAAAAAAAGCCCTAAGCAGGATCTCCGTTTTGAATCCACGCTGGTGAATCTAGATACTGCAACACACCTGACAAATAAAACTCGTGTAGTGTTCAGAGACCTCTACGACCTCAAATTGTTACTCACAATTTATTTGTTTTTCTTACTGTAAATCAAATCTTTAATGTTTGAATATATTTATAGTGTTTAATTTCCTTTTCTTTTTTTGTTGGGGCTGTAGGAAAGAAATGAAGAATTTTGGTGCTTTGCCTTCTCCTTTTTCTAAGTGCTGTATCTCATGCAAATGTGTGGAGGTGTATAAAGAAAATAACCTCATGTAATTCTTGATCCTTCGTCCACCCCACTTCTGCTGTGTCTTTCCCTTTTTCAGTTATGTTCACGTACCTTCATCCTCCTCTCTGTGTCCTTATTATTCTCTTTATTTAAATTTCTGCTTCTAGTTCTCTTTACCTCTTTTTTTTTTTTCTTTCCCCTTTCTCTTTCACAGTCCTGCATTCCTAGAGGTGAAAGACTGACACACTAAACCAATGTGCCATTTCATTCCTTGAGTTTTATGAATCTCTTAATTTTGTGATCTGAGTGCAGGTGCTGTTTTGTGATGAGGTGAAGAATTGGTATGGGAAAATATAGTTAGCAGTGATTAATATCCAGTGAAAAATAAAACGGGAGAAAGTTGAAAAATGCAAATAATGAGAGGGATCACAAAACCAGGGAATGAAGTGGTCCATTGATTTTAGTGTATCGCCCTTTTGTTGTCAGAAATGCTCGTTTTAAATCCCAGATCAGGTTGCAGGTAAAAGTGGATTTGATCTCATCCTATTCCCATTATGAGTCCCTCTATTATGGCCATGCCACAGTCTAACTCCTGAATTTCTTCAGTCATTTCAGAAAGGAGAAAACCGGTAAAATAGTAAGTGGAGAAAACACAGTAGTAATACACTTTCCCCCACTTCCCCCCATGATATCTATGTCATCTCATTAGAATTTAAACTGAGTTTTGGGGAGGTAAGGCTAAAAACTTATCATGGAAGAATAGCAGTTTCCATGGATGAAAAAGCTGTGGATTAACTGCCTTGCTTGCTTTAGTTGCATCGAGGAAGTTTCAAAAAAAATCACCTTTCCTTGGCTCTACAATGTCACACTTTAAAATATTCAGGTTGGTTTTGTTGTTCGTTACATAAAAAATTAATGATCTTGAAAGTATTGCCATGTTTATTTTAAAGAAACTATTTTCTACATTTTAATTAAAAGTTATAATTCACCATCTTTTGACCAAGTTATCTTAAATCTTAATCTTATTGGTAATGGGTATTGGGCCAGATTCAGAGAGAAATACAATCCTTACTTAATGCAAACAGTAAAAATATCAGCATTTCCAGAGATATGGTTCAGTTCAATTCATGTGCTGTACTAACTCTGCCTTTTAATTAGAAATATTCTCCTACTTATGCAAGAATACTGGGGAAAAAAGGGCATTGTCTTTCTCATTATGTATTCCAGGCGAATCACAAATGGACAAAACCAGGCATAATATGATGACTGTTTTGTTATTAAAGCACTTTAATAAGGTTAATGCATCCATATGAACAGTTTTCAAAATAATTTTTTTGTAGTTTTGAAGGTATGTTCTGGTCTAGTATAGTAATAAAGAATTTCCCCATGGGGAAATAGTCAACCTTTTAATTTTGGCATGCAGAGTTCTCCTTTATTTTCCATTTATAAAAAAGCCAACCAAATGTACAGTTCAAGATGCTTTGTAAAAGTAAATCTCCTTATATTCTGGTTAAAAGCTGTCTTATTGTGTTGTATGCGAGGAAAAACGGAAAAAATACTGACTTTATATGCAAAACAATGAGTGAAAAGTTTAAAAAAAAAAAAAGTATATAGACCGTAAAGGACAATTTATGCTTTGTTAAAATGTAGACCTGAGCAATTTTTTTTCTGCTATGACTTTTCATAAAGGAGATGTGAAGCAGCACTGCAAGTCGTAAGGTGTCGAGAAGAAAAGAAAGAAAATCTTACTGACTGCATGCAGCAAGTAGGACTTTATCTATATGCATTACTTTGATTTCAAATTATTTTTAGCATGGCTTTTATTGTACTCATTGTTACATACATAAATCTTTAAAGTAATACGTTTTGTAAGAAATGGTCATAAAAATTTACAGCCAGTAACTTTTCCCCTGTCCCTTACAATGATATTCTACTAAAACCATTAAATGGTTCTCATTAATGCCCTTTAAATGATTGTGTAATGACCCACAATCGCTTGTAAGTGAACAACCATTAAAGAATTACCAGTTCTTAGCATGCTTTTAAGTACAGTTTAAATACATGGGAGGCAACGTATAATATATTAGAAAAAGTATTAAATTTGAAAGTGTAAAAACATGATTGCTACAAAAGGAGGAGTAGGTGGGGACCCTCCCCTGCACCGACCACAGCCCTTGGAAAACACAGGGTGATAACAGCAGTTTGTGTTGCACGTAGCTGGTTTTGCTGTATTTATTTGTTTTTCTAGCATCACTTGGGTTTATGGGCCCGATATTGAAATGTTCCATAAGGAGTAAAATGACAGCAAAAGGATGATTTCCATACAAATATGCTGAAATCAAAATCCTAGGCATACCTGCTAATGACTGTTCTTGGGAAGTGTGACCCACCTGGTGCTTTCAAAGGGCAGCTTTGCTCTAAGCCCTGAGACAAAAACAGAAGTCGTCATTTCAGTGTTTTTGAAATATGGGAAAGGGACATCCACGTGCACAGCTGACCTTGGAATCTCAGGAATGTTCATATGTGGATGCGAAGAGATGTGAGTGATTGAGAAGACGTTTTTAATAAAGAGCATTAATTTAATGGGGAGTCACAGGCGATTTGCAAGATCTTGCCATCGCAATTCTAGTTTGACCCGTTGCCGGGATCCTGGCTGTGGCGCGCTGCGGTGCCGGGATGAGGGAGCTGCAGTGGCAGCTCTGTGGGTTGAAAGGGGCATTTTGAAAATGTGCCGTTCTCTGTAATCACAGTGTATGCCAAAAGCTAAATTGCCCTTCACGTTTTCTAAATGCCCGCTGAGGTTTGTAGATGTGTAGGAAGCCCCCACCCAACGTACATAGACATTTCAAGGTCCAGCCCTGCTGCTTGGATGGAATGGGGTATTTGGCAGTGTTTTGCAGCTGTCCCATCCACCAAGTTTTCTTTTTGAACTCCAGTTCTTGTACTGTAGAGGTAGGACGTGGAAATACACCTAATGATACTGACACACTTTTTTCTTCTTGCTAATTTGGTTCTATTATGCCTACAATAACGATACTCTTTGTTCAGCCTCGTAACCTTAAAATTGTATCTAAGGAAAATGAATTTCTGCTTCCCCAAAGCAAGATTATTAGGAAGTGAAACCCTCATTACTTGATGTTTCAGTAGTTTTAGATCCTTTGTAAACCACCCTTTGTCTGAAAGGCTCTGTACAGGTAGCTTTTGTAACCTGAGTGCTTTGCCTCTGGGCAAATGGGCGAATTTTATTTGACTTCTCAAGGCTTCTGGGTTGCAGTGAAGAGTCATACAACATTGAAAAGTAAGCATGGAAGTTAGATCTTTTGACTTTGTTCTTTGTTAGCAGCCTGGCTAGCCTGTTGTTGTCTTCAAGTGCAATTGATTTAATTCCCGTTGCGTGGTCCAACAGGGATTTGAACCTAGAGCTCCAACATCCTGGTGTCCAAACCGCCAGGATAGTGTTGTGTGGTTTTTTTTTTTTTTTTTTCCCCCAAGGACCACATGCTCTATTTCAGTCCTTGAGAGAAATTCACTGAAACCAGTGTGTGAAATATTTCAGTGCCATGAAATTTCATCTAATCAAAATGTTCTAGCTGGTTATGCCCACTGCTGAGAGTATCTGACCACTAGTTTCCAAGGCAGCAGGCAGCCTAAGATCACATTAGACTTCACAGAATGCTTGGATACACAAATTTCGGTAGCAGCAACAAATGCTTTCTGTCATGTTATGTTTGCTAAGAACTGGATCCCTTCTTCTCCTTACCGCTGTAATCTACATATTTGTCATCTCCTCGTGTGCATAACTGTACCAGATATAGTTGCCATACCAGAAGGATGCAGAATAAAAAAGATGCCTTCTTAACGTACGAGACCAATAGAGTTTCACAATGTTGGTTTTATGTGTACTTTTTTGTGCTGCCTTTTTTTTTTTTCTTTTTTAACTTTCCAAACTGAATTACACTCGCTGGTCCTTATCTGCATCCTCATCCTAACAGATTGCAATCCAGGTATAGTGCAGCCATATATTTAACCCATCTGTCAGTACAGCTGACTTGGATATTTTTAGAACATCAATCACCATGGTAGCTAGGTCTAATATCTTATCTGTGCATCCTGCATCAGAGCAGCCAGTTTGTAGACTACCAAATAGGTCCCGGGTAAGATACTGAGATGAAGATATCTCAAAGTTTTCAGAGGAAAAAAAATCTGTGCAACAAACTTCCCATCAGAACCCAGGCTGGACCACAAAAGTCTAGAAAGAAGAATATGCCGGTAGAGCTGTAAATTCATGTGCCTGCGTGGGCAAGGTCTGGAAAGATACCCAGGCTCTTCAGCCCTGGGTGATGAGCAACTTCACCTTTCACTCCTGAGGGGTCCAAGCATGGGGAGGGAATTTTTAAAATAGCCAAGAAAGGATAAAATCTGCCATGGGAAAGAAGATATGTGGAGGATGGTGCGAGAGACAAGGGCAGTCTGTTTCTGATACAGAGGAAAAGGGTTTTGGTGGGGAGGGGGTAGGGAAGAACGTGCATTACCAAGAAGCTGACAACAGTGCAAAATGTCCTGCCACCTTAGGCTTTCTGTGAAAATGCTTCACCTGGCAAGTCACGCACAGGAACAGAAACGGTCAGTGCACAGTGAAGCAGTTCTCAGAGTGGCTTTTCCCGAGCACTTTGCAGCAGGGGAGGTGACAAAGGCGCTGGGCAATGGAGGTGCTGGTGCCTGAGCCAAGACAGTGAAGGGGAGGTCTCAGACTTTTGGTTCAAGGCACTCTGTGTTTTCCCTCCCATCCTTCCTCAAGTAATGAGTTAATCAGGAGTGCTGCTTAACCTTTAAATACACACGCTTCTCTGCATTGCATACACATGGCTATACACGTGGGCGGTCATCTTTGGTCCTGTTCTGCTGAGGTGTTTGGATGCCTACAGATAACCATCCTGGAGGGATTTCCTGGAGTAATTAAGTATATTAGGAATAAGTACATCAGTGCATATGAAAAACAAAATCTGTCTTGTGAAGGTACACAATACTTCTGTAAATCTAACACTTCAGTGATGTGCAGGTGGCATAAATTATTTCTATGCAGGGATATCTGAGCTCACTCTGACTGAACTGGCCTTGCTGTCCGAAGGAACACTAGGGCTAAGATGCCTTGTGGTGCCACGACTAGACTGTGCCTGGTGCTTGGGGTGGCTTTTTCAGAGATAGCTCTCAAACATCTCTGCCTGGTACTGCACAGTATTATCTAGATGCACCTCGGTGGATATTTTAAAGTAATGGCACTCGGTGTTTCTGATGCAACCTATTCCTCATCTTGCAAAAAAGAAAAGGGAAGGTGGGAAAAAAAAAGAGCTTTGCTTTTAGTCTGGATATCTAGATTTGGTGGGAATACTGATGCTCTAAAATATATATAATTATTTTTTTTATTAGACCACAGTGAATTGGTACCCGAAGGAAGAAGATTTTATTTGTTTAAGTGTGTCTGTGATGAACGCAGTTCTAGTATTTCAAAAGTCTATGTACTGCATACTGAAAATAGGCTTTTTGCCAAATGGGAATTGAAACGCATATACGTATTAGACTATTTGCCTTAGAAGAAATTAATTTTCAGCCAGAGGCAGATAGGATTATTTAATATTTATCTTTAGCTGCAGGAAGATGAATCTATTATTTTATACATTTATTTTGTTATTTTATATGTAGTGTTCATCTAGGCTTTCCTATAGGAGGTGCTGATGTACTCTTGTCTATACTACATCAAGGTTAAAGAGTCTCCAGTTGTTAAATTCCTACAGCTAGTGCTGCCTGGTGATGACCAGCAGGGACCATAATTTTCCTTGTGATCAGAAGTCGGCTAAGTTTTATCATAAGGGCATGCTCGTGGATGTGTCTGAGAAGTGCAGGGAGAGGTAGGTAGGGAAGTGATTCTTTTCCCCAGTTGCTTTCAGAGTTAATAATGTTGGGATGTCAAAACATAAACAGCATTACAATTAAGCAAAGACAGTGGAACAACATTGTATGTCAAAGTTGACTGATCTAGTGCGGGTGATGGAATGGACTGGAGTGTATAAACTTACAGTATCACCAAGTACCATGTAGACGGGGACTGTTAAATACCAATGGAGCATTACCCTGCACTGTCAGCAAACTTTAGCATGACCATAGTGAGAGATGCTGAAATGTCATTTCATGGACCACGTTATATGCTGCTTACAATGAATATTTCATCCATGGTTTATTACAGTTTCAATAAATTGTAACTTCCTGGACAATAATTTGGTTAGCCTATCTCTAGTGTCATTTAAAGTTCTTTAAAGAACTGATTTTGCCCCAAAGAATCATTTAGAGGCAGCCTGTAGCCATGTGATACTAATTTAAATTACTGTTGCAATGGCGAGCCTCCTTCCTGAAATTAATAAATGCAGTTTATAAGGAATGTTAAGTAACAACTTAATGCTGTGTGAATTTTGGCCAAGCTGATTAAATAATTTAAAGTAAATGTGTAGAGTTAGGGAAGAAGCTTCACCAAAGGAAGGGAGCAACACTCTGGAAATTGTACATGCTTGTTCGGACACATAACATGGATAAATTTCACATGAGCAGTTTAGCTGTGCTAACAAGAGAATTTCAGAGTTAATTCTAAACCTGCCTTGTCCCACTACCATAAAAGGTGTTTGGAAGGAGCTTACGTTATTTAAACTGCTGGAGCAGAATAAGACCACTTCAGAGTGAAGTTGATAGTGCCAGAAATGCAATATTGCCCAAATGGAGGATTTGGCCATTACATGGCTTGGGCAAATCACTGCCACCTGTCAGTGATCCAGCACATGTGGTTTCCAGAGGAACCGTGTTACTCGAAGACATAAAGGGAACATGTGAAGAATTTATGCTAGGGATGAATTCTGATTTTCCAAGAGGAAAGTGTGTGGGAGACTTGAATTTAGCAGGGTGATGCTTACCTAGAGAGGAGGAAGGTGCAACGTTTTAAACTGTGCATCACCTGGCTCTGCACAGCGCGATGGGGCTGCGATGGAGTGGGGTGAGGGAGGGACTTGTGTGTGCTCTCAGTCTGCTTTCAGTTCTCAGGATCATGTGATTTGGAAGAGAATTGTCTTTTTTTTTTTAAATCCCAAGGATTAACTTCATCCCACTTTTGTATGCTCATCCAGCCTAAATGCTCTCAGGTTTGTCCTTGGGTCGCACGCAGCGTGACTCCCAGTTTGTCTGCCTCGGCTCTCCGCCCAGGGCTGCCTACACAGCGTGAGGAGCAGCCGTGACTGAAGTTTTAAAGTTTAAAAACATGGGATTCTTTTTTTTTTTTTGAGATTTTGCAGATCCTCTGTTCAGGAAGTTGCAGAAAACTATATTCCATTACGAATGTTACCTTCATTTCCTGCTGGATTCCACGGGGTTGAGTCCTGCGTGTTGGGGAATTCTGTTTTTCAGTTGTCTGAGCTGTAGCCTGAAAGTTATCTTGAGTGGCTGCTCTTTTTCCAAGGGAAAAATAGGATACTGTTTCCTGTTAGACTACGCCTCCTCCAAGGCAAGTTGCAAAATGGAATAACTTCTCCAGTTTGCCTTGTGTATTCCTGGTGACTCAGATGCAAAACCCGACAGCGGAGCTACAAAGCTGGCTGGTGCCTTTGCCTTTCGGTGTGTCGCTCTGGGCATGTGGAGTTGAGTGAGAAGTGCCAAGCTGGCAGTGTTATGTTAGGATTAGTAACGTGCATCACGTTTTAATGTGCTCAACATATATGGGTCATGCTTTCCGTGCCACGTTGAGAAGGTAATAAAGAAAGTGAGAAGGAAAAGCAGAAACTTGTGAGTCAGAGGCTTGTTCTGTCAATTTTTTTTTTGTTTTACTACCAGACCTGTTTTTTAGTCCTACAAATGGAATATAAGGAGAGTCAGAAATACCAGTGAAAAAACATCAAATATTTAAGGTTATGGGATTTAATAATAGAAATCTTCAGCATGACTCATAGGGCCACACAGTGTGTGTTGTTATCCATTCAAAATAAAACTAATAATCATGGTTCTGGTAATGCTTTGAAATACACAGCGCTCTGACAATTTACACATTTTTGCTATTACCGAGATGTTTAAAGGTTTTTAAAACCAAGTGGACCTAGGTATTGAATTCAGATACCTTTCCCAAAATCTTTCCTGCAATTAAATGATTTAATATGTGACTTACATAGATCAATATTATGTTATCAATAAAGAGAGAGTGCATTTCATGCTACAGACTTAAAAAAAAAACAAACCCAAAGCCCTTTATGATAAAACTGAGTGGCCAAAAAAAATATATATATAACAATCAAATATTGGATAATTATATAAATAAACATTAAATATGGCTACTTCATATTTATGTTTTAAAGAAATTATACTGGAAGTTCATGACATTCACTAAAAATAGAGGGAAAATTTTACAAAATGGAAAATCCATACATAATCCTTTGTCCTAAATGAAATATTGAGAAATGAGCATAGAATTGGTACACTTTCCTGGGTCTCTTTGAGATGTTGTGGGAGGTGTGTGGGGTCTCTGATTTTTAACTCTTTGGCATAGCAGGACCTGAGTGAAGGAAATAAGGTGTTTTTACAGGATGCTGCTACTTGTGTCTATATGCCTGGCTGATTTGTATATGCGATTTCACAGCTATTTGGTTATTTCAAACTTGAAATCATCTTCCCATCACTGTATAACTGACACTGATCAGGGCCTTAAAAATAGTTAAGAAGAGTTGCTGCTTAATGTTGTCATTCTGGTGAAACATAAATCCTCTGAGAGAGGTGTCATTTGAACACACTTTTTGAGGAAGGAAGAGCTTCTTTCTAAATAGGATAATTAAAAATCTTGAAAAAACCCAGTAAAATTTTAAAAAAGGCAAGGAAAAAATGGAAGATGGAAGAGAAACTGCTCAGCTGACATCTTACTGCAAAATCAGAGTCAATGTATTTTGTGTATGGTTATCAAAATAATGTGTGGTGTCCCAGCCAAATGAATGACTTCAATGAGATTGACATACAACATTTTTCTTTTTTAATATGAAATGGAAATACAACAAAAATACATTTTAGAACAGGCGAGTGTTTTGTTCTACCAAAAATAAAATTATGGATTTAAATCTTGGTGCATTCATTTACTTATGGTTTAAATTGCACTTTATTCAGAAATAAAATGAAAATATGTCACTATAAACAGACCAAAAGAAACTATTTAGACCTTTTTCAATTAAAATACCCCAACAAACCTCCAATCAAAAGTTCAGAAAAAATGGGAATAATTGAAATAAAATTCAGAGCAGTTCAGTTTCTGATAGAATTTTTTAGACTTTTGGTGGCCATATTGTAAAATCATACCATTCAAGGCATTTGTGTGATGGGGTGGAGGAAATAAAAAAAATCCCTGTGTGAGCAGAGTTCAGCTTCTCTGCATTGTGCACCTCGAGATTAATCGTTAGTGTGTCCCCTGCAAGCTTCTACTTACAGATGTCCTCAGTATGTAGTATTGGCATCTTATTCTACCTGAAGTGTTTATCCTTTTCAGTAAGCCTCTTAAATCAGGTGAAGCAGCCCTTTGCACTGACTGCTGGTGTTGACAGATTGTGTGTGTGTGTGTACCCTGCCAAGGAATAGCTACAGTCAGGTAGCGGCCCTGCACTTGAAAACAGTCAGTACTGCGCTGCGTGTGCTCGTAATGAGGTATATAACATAGAAAGAGAAATTGTTTTTACATAAATGCACTAATAAAGCAAATGACCTGCGTGTAGTCATCTCTAATAGTTCCAGCTCATTCCTCTGTTCACCAGACCACCTTTTTGGTGGTTCATCCAGCCCCCCTCACAGGTACATCTCTTTTCTCTTTTGTCTACTTCCATACAATTTCACTGCCAACCCTGGACTCAGGATGATAATCCTGCTGCAAGATCTTGGCCAACAAGGACTGTATAGGTCACTTACATGGTGGTGACATGGAGTTACTGCATGAAGAGTTTCATGGCTGTAACAATTAGGAAAGCATCCTGCCAAAAAGTGCTTGGAATCCTTGTATTCAGCCCTTTCATGTAGAAGTTGGTCAGATCGTGGTTTGGAACAGCTACAAAATGAAGTGCTGGGGGGACTGGGTGGGAGGGGAGGAGGCGTTACTGCCACTCCAGCTGTAAGCACATTCACACATGCAATGTCTCATGTGCATAAGTAAGGTTTTGTGGTTAATAGAGATTTAAAATTGTGGGGTTAAAACATCAAGCGCTGTAGGCAATAAGTAATATTATAGACTTTTCCAAGTTTGAGCACTTCATGCCATTGGAAAAATATTCTTTCAGTTGCTCCAGGAAGGTGCTGAAGGAACTCCTGCACGTGTGAATGCTCCCCGCTGTCTGAGTAGTCTGTCTTCAGTTCCTGCTCAGCTCGGGGTGTGCTGCTGAAATCAAATGGTGTTCCCATCCAGATTGTAGCTCATTATCTTTCCTTCCCCTGATACTAAACTTTGCAATGCGGTGGTAATAAGTCTGACCTTAAAAGCGCTGTGATTTTTTTTTTTTTTTTTTTTGAGCCTACCTCAGGATGTGTTTTTCAGGAAACTATGGATTGTCATGGCACAGGCATCCCGCATTGGGATCTAGAACTAAAGGAGGGGCTGAGCTAGATAAAATCCTAAATTAAACATTGGTTATGAGGAATCAGCATGCCCCCCACCATGTACTTTCTTCTGAAAACAACTTCTGTTTCACTACTGTTCTGTAAGATAGACCTAATTTTTCATCATTCTATATCCTTTCTGTGATGTCCTTGCCATGGACAGGGACACCTTCCACTAGACCAGGTTGCTCCAAGCCTCATCCAGCCTGGCCTTGGACACTTCCAGGGATGGGGCATCCACAGCTTCTCTGGGCAACCTGTCCCAGTGCCTCCCCACCCTCTCTGGGAAGAACTTCTTCCCGATATCCAATCTAAACCTCCCCATTTTCAATTTAAACCTGTTACCCCTTGTCCTGTCACTACAGGCCCTTGTAGAAAGTCCCTCCCAGCTTCCTTGTAGCCCCTTCAGGTACTGGAAGGTGTTATAAGGTCTCCCCGGAGCCTCCTCTTCTCCAGGCTGAACACCCCAACTCTCCCAGCCTGTCCCCATGGCAGAGGGGCTCCAGCCCTCGGAGCATCTTCGTGGCCTCCTCTGGACTCGCTCCAACCAGTCTATATCCTTCTGATGCTGAGGGCTCCACAGCTGGATGCAGCACTCCAGGTGGGGTCTCACCAGAGCAGAGCAGAGGGGCAGAATCCCCTCCCTCGCCCTGCTGGCCACATTTCTCCCGATACAGCCCAGGATACGGTTGGCTTTCTGGGCTGCCAGCGCACACGGCCGGCTCATGTTCAGCATATGAGCACCTCATCTAATATCGAGGAGGAGTTTTTACAATATGTATTTCTGAGTTATTTGACCACAAGGGCTGTAGAAGATTAAAGAAGAACTTGGAGAATCCTTGTCTTTAATATGTATGTGAGTGTATTGTTGCTGAATGGCTGAGACTTGAGTCCTGGTAAGGCTTTGTTTCCATATGAAATGTGATCAGTGGCAAAGGTAATTCACGTTGATGTGATAACTATCAGTGATGAGATTTCACTGCTGTATTTATTGAAGTTTGTACTAAAACAGTGTACAGCTTGATGTTTAAGATGCCCACGGACAAAGTGTTTCACAAACAAATCACAGGAGCACACAAATTGGGCAGATTTACGTTATTAATTGTTTTCTTAATTTGGGAAATCTTGAAATCACGGTTTCTTTTTTGTGTTCCCCACCCTAACACTCAGACTCTTTGTCAGCGTGATGAAATACACAATTTTGCTTTTAGTTGTCATTGATAAAGACATTTGCAATCTAGTAATTCCTTTAAAAAGGTGTGTTTTTCTTTCGCCTTTTCAGTTTGTCTAGTGTTTTGGGTAGAGAGACCTGGAGGGTGTGAGGGGAAAAGCAGGAAGTCAGTTTTGGCTGTGGAGGTAACAGGCAACAGAATCAATTCCTAAAAGTTTCATTGTATGTGCTTTAAAAATTAATATATAGAGAGTAACCATCCCTCCCCCTTTCTCCCAAAAAACGTAAAGAGCTTGAAGCGCATCTTTGTGGAGCTGGTGAGCAGTTTGATAGCATGGACAGTCTTCCACTTACTGAGTCAAAGTGGTCTTTCCCATTGTCTGGGGCTTGTTTTTCCCATAGACAAAAGAATGAATGTTGTTCAGATGTCTCTGGGGGACATCTGAGATTCTCCCATTCTTTGGGATTTACCTAGTACAGCATAACTTCTAGAACAGAGTCTTTGCTGTCATTCCACGGTACAGCTTGTTCCATTGCAATTAAGAAGGGATGGCTGCAATACAGTATAACTGGGGGTACCTTTGTGTTACATGGAAATGTGTAGTTGGGTTTTTTTTTTTCCTGTGGAAAATGGAAAATCTGAACTTCAGCGTTTCACAAATTGTCAATCACATATTGGTGTTTGAGTTATGACCTTAGGAGCAGGAAAATGACACCGTCTTGCCAAGTGTGTGTTTGTTTTGTTCCATTGCAATTAAGAAGGGATGGCTGCAATACAGTATAACTGGGGGTACCTTTTTGTGACATGGAAATGCGTGGGTTTGTTTTTTTTTTTTTCCCCCCCTGTGGAAAATGGAAAATTTGAACTTCAGCGTTTGACAAATTGTCAATCACGTATTGGTGTTTGAGTTAGGAGCAGGAAAATGACACCGTCTTGCCAAGTGTGTGTTACATTAGCCTATGAATTTGGAGACCGTGTGACTTAATTGATCCATAGGACTGTCAGATGCTGTGTGAGTGTAGGTAGTGACAAGAAGGATATTTTTTGTTCAAGATAATAGAGTAAAAATGAGGATGCCTCAAACTTGCTGGTGTTCAGTGGCTTTATAGTGTCCCGCAGCCTGAACATGCTCCTGCTGAGGGCTCACAGGCATCCTCACATTCTCCATCCTGTGGGTCCAGGCCCAAACACTTGGCTTTTGCCCTTGATCTTGTAAAGCAGCACCATTTGTTTCACCTAATCTGAACTAAGGTCTGGTAAAGCAGGTTTAGCTTTCTCCTGTTTTATATTTAACTTAGAAACCTCTTTCTACTTAAATATTAGTAATTGCTTTGGTGTTTTCCTCCTCAATAATAGATCTTTCTGCATAAGCGTTATGTGTGCCAAGGCTTGATATTTTGCAGCTTATGTAGGCAGTGACCTGATGCCTAGAATGCTGAAACTGCATCGAAATTTTGAGGCGCTTGATTTTTAGGATTGCAGCCTGGCAGTGGAGAACTCAACCCGGGCAGAGGAAAAGCAAAGCCAGCGTTGCAAGTAACGCATATTATTGTATAAAATTTACTGCAAAGAGGAGCGATATGAATAGAAAACGTATACAGTAGCTTGCTGAATGCCAGCAGGTCTTTTCTGGGCTCCTAAATGTTAACTGGATAGTAATGTAAGTTATTACACTCATTAAATTAGGCCACAAACAAGTCAACAATGATTCAGCAAAATGGTTTTGTTTGTATAGTGCAAGGAAGTCTGATAGATATCCAGTCAAACATTTATGGCTAAATGGATGAAGATTTTAACATTACAGCCTAATAAAAACCCCATACTGTGTGATTAAATAAGAGGGAAAGCAGTAAAAAAGAGAAAGCGTAATGATGGTAACATGTAGGTCAGTTACAATTTAATTGTCATTGCACTTCGTTGCTAACATATCAATTCTCTGCTGCTTAGCTGAGCAGAAAACAACAACTTACCATGTACAGTGGGCCCATGCCTACTCGGCAAACCCCCACTTCCATCACCTGCTTTCGACGGCTTCCTTAACAGCCGCGTGAAGTCTTCCTGCTTTAATAGGATAATCTTGCTGGAAGCTCCCGCTGATTGTGTCCTCCCTGCGCTCGATGCATCAGTGATCAGTAAATTTACTTCACGCTCTCCATAGATGCTAAAATTAGGTTGTTTGCATTACAACTTTCAATACTCCCGCAACAAGAAACACCTGCTTGCAGATTTATATTGTTTTATTTAATGGCTTAAAATAAAGATAGCTGTATAGTGGCAATACCCTGATGTACTGTGTTGGAAGAGCACGCTGGCTGATCATTTTTCTTACTTATCCAATTTATACTATACGTCCTTGCCATATAAGGTATAGCTTCATTAACATTAATTGCAACTTTAGGCTCTCCATGGAAGTATTTATTCCTGCCAACTTTCTCCACCTTTTTATGTTTGGTGGTAGTAAAGAAAGATGCAGGGGAGTGAAAATATTTGTATATTTTTGTGGGTTTTTTTGGTGGTGCGCATTTGTTTTGGTGTGTTTGTGTGTAGGTTTTTTTTTTTTTAACGTGGATAATTCAGTGTGATGTCAAAGGGATGTTGGCTTTGGCACCTTTTAAAAAATGTTATCTCTAAAGAATTGTCTGCCAAGCCCACTTATGCTGATCTATAGTAAAGACTTAACAGAGTACATAACCAAACTATTAATTCAGGTGCCTAAGGTGACATTTTTTATCCAGCTCTGCAGAGTCAATTTTATATGGACTGTAGAACCCAATTCCCTTTTGGAGGGTGAAATAAGCAGGAAAAAGAGGAGGAGCAGCCTGGAAACACCTAGGGAACTTGTGGAAAGAGGCTGCAAAAGTGTCTGTTCTAAACCTCATTTTCTACAAAACTGTTGGAAAGATTGTTAATTCAGAAGCATCAAATCCACATGCACGGAATAATATTGCTGACTTTCTCCCCCTCAAAGTTAAGGAGGAGCTTTTGGGATAAACATGGACAGACTGATCCAACAAAACTAACCAGTGCTTTTGGGGCAACATCAAAGCTAGCCGTAAACAATGGATTTGTGTTAGAAGGAAGGAATTTGGCGCATGGAAACAGATATGCCTTCGAACGAGAAATGTTATTAGCTTTTTGCAGTCGCTGGCCTGCATGCTCAGGTGTTGAACTGCGTACCTGTTTTCTGATCCTCCGAATTCACTCGGCAGTTCTGTGCTCGGGGTGGGCTGACACATCCCCGAGGAGAGGTGTCACTGAGCTCCCCCATCACGCAGCCCCGCGGGGAAACCCTGTGGCTGCCCAACAGTGAGCTCCCCCCGGCACATCCCCAAGGTCTGTCTGGTTCTCTAGGAAATAGGAGGTGAAAAACTTGAGACCTGAAAACTAAGGGCGTATTAACTTGATGGCGGCACAGGGAATGTGTGCGTTTCTGTACTGTAACAGCTAATGAAGTTGAAAAATCATTTTCCCTTCCGCTGTTACGTGTATCAAACTTCAGAAGCTCATCGTGGTTCATGTAATTGTAGGTCTTGGGCAGTGTGGTGGCTTCCACCCAGTTTCACATCCATCACCCTCCCCAGAATCACACACTTTTTTTTTTTTTTATTTTATCTATGTTGAGAAAAGTCAGATGAATCCTTGCTACTCTGTCTTCCTTTGAAGGAAATGGGAACTAATTTTTGTGGATGATGCTAGGGCCAAATGCTGAGATGGAGAACGGAAGGGTGGGGGAATCTTATTGCACCATACGTCCCTGCTGCTTAGTGAGGACCAGTGATCTCCTTGCATGCCTCCAGAACAGAACCAGCAGGAAGGGACTTTTCCAGACCTGGTGACACTTTTGTGCATGCTTTGCCCAAAAAACTCTCGTAAGGCTCCTGTGGACTTGTGGTCCTTCTCACTTGTCCCTGCTGGCAGGTTCCGTCACTGCGTCTGACTGTCTCACTTGTGCTGTGGAACTGAACAGGATGTTGAAACAGCACTTCTAGTTTTAACTGCTGACCTAAAAACTTTAACTGGCTTGGCTAGAAGTACTAAGAAAGCTCATGAGAACTGCAGCGTCAATAATAGATGATTGTTGTGTCATGCAGTAAAGTTTGAAATACTGAAGCCTGTGTTTCCGTGGTTTTGCCGGGGTAGCTAGCTGCGCTCCGATTGAAGTTTGGGCATAGGCTAACGATGAGTTAATGAATACAATTTAGGATTTTCTGTTTTATCATTTTTGTAAGCTTTCCTGCTCTCAACAGCAGTCAGCTTCAAATGTAGGAATTTAATGTGGCTGGCTCCATGTATGGTGGGTTCATGCGGTATGTGTGGGTTTATACGGTTTTGGTACGACCGTAATGGTAACGTGCATCCGAATTCAGGTACAAAGTCAGAAGGAAACATAAGTATCCACATCTGAAATCTAAACACTATTTTTTCAGAAAATGTACGCTTCTGTTTGGTTTCTTGTTTTGTTTTAAAAACCATACTTTTCCTGAAGTTTGTGTATTGCAAAGTTGCGGGATCTACGAATGCCGAAACGCAAACTGTCTTTGCAGCGGATGTATCGCAGTGGTTTTCGTTTGTTGGTGTCCAAACTGTTTTATGGGTTTTCAGCTATCTAGAGGTGTTGTCTGAATTAATATCTGAGATTTCAGAATAAAAGGAGAATAACAATGTAGATTTGGTGCTTACTCTAAAATTCATGAGTCTGGAGAATCTTCCAGGAAATCAGAGCGGGACTAAATCGGTTTAACTCCCAGGATGACATGCCTGAACAGCGTCCTCGGCGCAGGCGTCTCCTTGGGCTGTATTTCCAAATCTCTTACGAGCTGCTGGTGTGAGCACACGGAACTGGACACTTCTATTGAACTTCCAAGCTCCCGATTTCTTTGGGCCATCCTTTAGCCGATGTGGGTTTCTGCAGGGTGGGAAACAGCATGTCAAACATACTTCACACAAGTACCTACCGTCATTTGTAGTCCTTGTCCTTTTGGGAGCCCTGGGACTGCTTCCTCTGGGCATGTCGTCTCCCCCCAAAGAGGGATGTGATGGTCCCTTTGCACTAGCCTTTAAGAGCAGGATCAGCTTTCATAGGTAATAGGCCTCTCCCTGTGAAATAATTTAATAGCAAGTGCACTCCTCCATGCACCTGAGAGCTCCAGGAGGCTTTCTGCTTCCCAGCAGCTGAGTGTCTCCTATAGCTCCCCGTGGTACCGTACGTCTCCACAACCCACACCCTTGCTCAGCGTGACCAGCACCTAATAGGCACCATTGAGCCCCATCGCAACAGCATGTATTAGTGGCTTTAGTGTAAACTGCTTGCAAAAATCAGCCCAGATAAAACACACAGATGTTTATGGTCAAAAGGTGTATTGGGAGCCAGTGAGGCAGCAAAGGCCTATTTGGAGTGTGTGTTTCAAGGCTTAACAAGATTAACATCTGTAAGGGCCCAATTGAATAGTGCTCTTTCCATACCTGTTTGTTTTGGCTAGTTAAAAGTTTTGATTTCTTCTCAGTGGTGCTAAACAAATGCAGTTTGGGCTCCGCTTGTCAGATGCAATTGGAAGCATAACAAAGGGAATAATTGCTGGAAGAAAGGTGGATTTGGTTCCCTTTCTGGAACACAACACAACTGTTCCACAAATAAAACACTTCCAGATAAACCTATTTTTCTCTGGTTTCTTATCCTAGTGATGCGACACAAGCCCACTGCCAGGTTATACGGTGACTACAATTATGGTTGGAAAGAAAATCCACCAATAGCCAGCGAGCTTCCAAATTTTTTCCCTGGGCCTTTGATGCGATAGTGCTGCTTGGGCTACACAGGAACAGGAGGAATGAAGGCGTAATTCAGTAAAAGTCACGCCAAGGTCGAGGCCGACAGCCAGCTGTGCAGTGGTGTGGCGGGTTCTGCTTTCTTGAGCTCCCTCTTCACTCCCATCACCGAGGAGCATCCGTAGTAGTTGTATTCCCTTTCAGAGTCTGATGATTTCATCCTGCTTTCTCACAGTGCAAAGATGTGTAGCACAACATCTTGGCTTCTAGGGGATGGGGAGCAGCAAAGGGCAAATTCTGGGGAAATTGAGACCTGCTCATACTGGGTGAAAGGGCCTGTCCTGATATTTCGTTTTTCTTAGGTACCTGACTTCAATTCATGAACCAAAAAAATTTTTTTCTAAGTAACTGGCAATATTTTTTCACTTTGTAATTTTATGTCCTAATAAGTTGAGGAATGACCATAAACATCTTCATATCCAGCAGCATGGCACACTAGGTCTGAGGTATACTACGTATTCCTCAAGGTTTGGACATCTTATTTGTGTTTTCCTTGTAGTCCCTTGTGCTTTTCTGTGGTTGAGATGAGTCCTGCCTTTACCACCCAGTCTGCAAGCAGGGCATGTGCTGCTTTAACCACTGTGGTTGGTGCTGTTCTGTATCTCGTGACATAATTTTAGGTGGCTTATTAGACTTATGATTGATGACAGCCAATAGAGGATATACAGCTACTCACTGACATTCATGCTTGCCTTTTAAATATCATACTGTATAGCTTCAAATCTCTACACTCAAGTGCTCTAAGCCCTCCATTAGCGCATCTCTTCTTCCTCCAAATTAACAGATTCTTTTAAATGCACTAATATTTCAGTGGTGGGTTTTTAAACAAATCCTGCGTAATTTGCCCTGCTCTTTTCTCGTTTTACATTGCTTACTTCTCAGTCAAATGTTAACAATTCTCTCCCCTGAAACCAAACTGTAAATGCTTCCCTTGCTGTTACGCTGGACCCTGCCTATTCCCTTTTATTTTTTTTCCTCCTTATTAAATTATGTTTACCTGAATACATCAGGTTCATTTCACCTAGGCAGGATGTCCCATTAAGCATGACAAGTAGAAGGTTGTGAGATTAATGCCCTTCTTGAGCCTGAATTAGCGTGTCAGCATCTTTTCAGACCTGGGACCAGAGAACATAGGAAGCATGCCATAATGGACCTTAGCCTTTAACTGAACTGCTCTAATATTATTCCTATAACAAGACTACTTTTAAAGAGGCTCATTATTGGCTTCATTAGATATGTTACTTGCATCAGTGGCTGTAGTTACTCGTATAATATGGAAGAGGTTAACATAGCGTATTTTTTATGTATTATATGGCATATAGCTTGAAGTAGCCAAAAGGTTTATGGCGATGTAATTGGTAGTTAGTGTGAAATTTGTAAGACAAATAGACAATACCTAGGGTAACCCCTATAATCCTCTCCTTTCAGTTTTTTACAGCCACCAAAGGGCCTCATTAAAACAGCAGTCAGCACCTTAGTGAAAAGATACAGTGCTTATAGTGCCCAAATGTGACAGAAAATCTGCATTTTGTAAATCTGACACCTTTGATAGATTATACAGTGTGAAGCCATTGCTTCTAAGCATTATGATAACGCTTAAGGTTCTCTTCTGAATCCAACCGTGCTATATTCACTGGATATAACAATGTGAAAAAGAGCTGGTTGAATAAAATAAAGCATGTGAGATGGAGAGGAGCCTTTTTTCCTTTGATACAAAGCTCATCTCATGCAACTGGACTAACAGCTATGGTTGATATTCCTGGCTCTGCTTGTACTGAGGGATATGGGCGTATAAATATTGGCAAGGTAACTGTTTAATATACAGATGCAAAAGAAATTCTGCCTACATTAACCAGTTTATATGGCTGCTGTAAGGGCAGACTGTGCAGAGCAATGATGGTATTAAGATTGCCTTTTTCTGCTTTAGAGAGCAGCTCTCGCTTAAACATGTGTAAACCCAAGTGGATTCCGTCGCCCTGAGTGAATCCTGTTGTCGCTCAGACTCCTGTAAATCTGGTGTAATGCACTGGCTTACATGGAATTAAATGGACAGGCGTAACGAAAACGAGAATCTGACCCAATGAGTTTATTATTCTTTCAGCTTACTTTATAACAACAGTGAAACAAAAATGAACAGTATAACATAGCCTCTCAGTTCTGTGGTGGGAGTATGGAAGTTCAGTCCTTGATAAGTAAGCTATAAGCTGCAGTTAGATATTTTAGTTACTTAAAAACATATTTGGTAAAGTGAACTGTTTGAAACCGAGCAAACACGAGTTGCCGTGGTTCATTAGTTGCAACTATTTGCTAAGGCAACCTCAAACAGCCAGAGGTCCCAAGGCGTAATTATTATCTTCCCCTCCATTTACGAGTTGGGCTCAAGTCTTTGGAGCTGCAAAAAATTTAAGGACTCGCCGGAAATAAACGAAATGACCACTTGGCTCCCATTGCCACTTTTGCAGCCGAGGAAGTTCTTTTTTTTTTTTTTTTTTGCTCAGGGGGATGGAATGTAGGTTATAATCTTTACTTAGGCTCCAAATGTGACAGCTGTTTACCTCTTCATCTGGTAATTGAAAGATTTCCTTTTAAATTAGAGCTGCTGTAGACAAAGAGTGGAGTAGAAGTCACATTCAGTTCCCTGGCAAAAATACAGCGCTGATAATCCGAAAGAGGTATTTCCAGCTCAGTCCTTTGATCGTTTCAGTAAAAGTGCCACTGTGTGTTGCTAAAATAGGAATAAATAAAAAAAAGTAAGGGTTTATATATGTGAAACCCTTGTATTCACTTTTGCATCAGAATTTGTTGCTGCCTATGGTAAATTCTCTGTTTAAAGGTGCAGAATCTGTCCTGCACCTGTGCGTAGCAAGGACTGAGCAAGGTTGCTGAAGTGCTCAGTGCTCAAGGAATTTTGATCTCCTGGAAAACAAAAAAATAGTCAAGAAGTGAACCTGAAAAAAATTTCTGAGCAAGAATTTTCCTGTCTTGGAATTTAAAGTCTGGGTTGTTTGTTTTGTTGTGGGTTGTTTGTTTGAGCTGTTTTTAAGAAAAAAAAAGTGCAAGGCATAAATTCATTTGAATCCAGTAGCAAAACTGGAAACCACTGGAGTTACACTGAAGATGAATTTGTGGCCATAAGTATTGCGTTATGTAGCGTGTGATATCTATCAGCCTTTCTCATAGAGACTTAAGATTTTAAAATCAGGGCAATATCAGAAGTACTCAACAGTTTTCTACTGCCTTAAGAAGAAAACCCCAAAACCCTCAGACTGTATTCCATGAACCCATGAGGTTGTTTTTTTCAGGAACTAATTCAGATGGAGCATCTTTCTTTTTTATTGTTGTCTTCCTGGGACTATTATCACAACTACTCACTATTGCTTTTGTAAGCACAGGGTGAAAATTTACCCTTCTCATGATGATGTGGAGGAACTTTGTATCTTCTGCTGCAGCGAGTTACCCTTCCGGTCTCGTTGCACGTGTCGTCACCAAAGTAGTGACTCCCTTGGAATTACATTCCTCACTTCCAGGTTGTCCAGAAATCATTCTCTTTTTTTTTTTTTCTTTTCCCCAAATAATATAGTTATTAAAATGCATGCCTGAGAACATCCCTACTGAGCAACAAAGCCTCTCTCTCTTGTTCAGTATTTGGCAATCAGGAGATCTGGGCCTACGTCTTGGGTTGGGCGGTGCAGGCGGAGAGGCCACGCTAATCCCGGGTGCCAGGCGGGAGGGTTGCCGGGTCTCCTTGCTCACCCGGGGAGTTTCTCTCCGAATCATGGTTTAATTATAAACGCAGACCATGCCATTTGTTTAAAAATTAAAATTTTGATCCCCCCAAAAATCCCTGTGAATTGCGGTCACTGATGTAGAGCAGGAAGAAAGCGCGTGTCCCTGTGTTTCTCGCGGAGGACGGTGACGTGAGATCGAAAGGGCCTTAATCGGTCTTGCACCAGGATCCTCAGCAGCACGGAACAGCAGACTGTCTCGGTCCACGCGTACCAGAAGCGATTCAACGTCAGCAGCAAAACAGGGGCTTGCTTAGGCGTAGATACCACTGAAATCTGGGCCAGTAAAACACCTTTCCAATTAACTTATTTACCAAAGTCCGCATTTTGACCAATACGATTGCTGGCACTGCAAAATGAGCATTTATGAGTATCATGTCTGGGCTTTTTAATTCAGTGGATTATTCACATCTGTTAGGTGAGAATTACAGAGTGCTGAAATAATGTATTCTTGTGTTTTAGATCTATCACTGCCAAGGGCTACTGAATAGTAAGTATCAACATCTGTGTTACTTCTTCTTTGAGTTTTCTGATTAAACGTGTCTAAACATTTCAGCTCCTACTGGAAATAAAAATAAAAGTGGTTTCGCGCCAGTTTGATGTAGGATTTCAGCGAAACCCACCAACAGTAAACATGAGTTAGGGGACCGTACGTGCAATTAGCCCTAAATAACATTAACCTGGTGTTGTGATTTGTATGATTGAAAGGACATCAGGCTCTTGAAACAGTAAATAATGGCGTAAATATAAATAAAGGTACCTGTATTTTGACAGTGATGTTCCACCTCTCGTTCCCTGCATACACAAAAATCATTCAAATGCCTTTTCTTTCTCTGACAAAAATATTCATTAAAAACATTTCACTGTGCTGCCTTTTAATATAGCGCGGGCATTCAACCTGCGCAGGAAGCTTCCTGGAACCACACAAATACTGTGTAATTATCTTGTGGCTCCCTGCTGGCTGCTGCATATTCCAGGCACAAAGTGTGCAGCACATTTCTAGAGCCTGACTTCTGTCTTCATTGTCCCTGCTTGGAATATGAAGCTCCACTTCATTATAGCAGACCTGATCAAACTTGATAGATTTAGCCATTATTCTTGACTGTGTCAACTTTCTACAGCTTTTTTTTTTTTTCCTTGGGCTCTTTTGTTTTGCCACCCAGGGAATGCATCTTATTCCTAGGCGCTCTGCCTCTCTCTTTCTCTCTCCCTCACTCCGTCGCTCTGCCTCTCTCCTTACCCCCCACCCCCCAAACAAACCAAGATTTCAGCAAATAATGCTGCTTGTGCATCATGTGATTCAAGGAAAATAAGGCTTGCAATTTTTTCTCAATTGTCCTTTATGGTTTTTATTGACTATTTTTTTTTCCCAGTTTGTTTCTATAAAAAAAATTATACTGCAATATTGACATACAATACAGAAGAGCTTTGAAAAAACCTTATTTTCTGTTAGTGGTACAATAAATTTAGCATTGTGAGGATTTTTTTGTCTGTTTTATGACAACTTTCAAGTAGCACTTCAGAGTTCATATTTTCAAGGATGATTCAGACAAATGTATCTTATCAAATTTTATAAATCATTACTTTGTTTATTTAACCTAGAGACATATTACCACATTTTCTTTGCAAAAGGCATTAGATCATTCTTTGGGCAAATACAGATGTTAATACAACTGGTTTACCATAACAGATTGCTTTGTAGTTTCTGAGAGTTGCTATGCAACAATAGTACGGTGCAGCTCTAACTGATTTTTAAAGTACTGGGTAAAATCAGAGCATTTTCATAGCTAACCTATCACAGATTCCTTGAATTGCCACAAGACAAATTTACCGACAGGTGAGAAATTTGCTCACAAATTTGTGAGAGTTCTAGGGTTGACCCATCTTTACCTTTATTAATAAACATGATGACCTCAGTAATGAAGCTTTTCAAGCTTTACATTTGATTTGTAGTATCCGTTATGTTGGCGTGTGTATTTTGCAGGCGTAATAAATGTGGAAAAGCACTTTATAATTAGATTTGCTTATTAAATAGCAATTACGGATCTTTAAAACTTTAGAAAGAGATTAGGCTTCCTTCCTTTTGTTTCTCTTTTGGTTGCAGATTAGAAGGTAAAGGATGTCTTATTTCCAACAAGTTCGCTGAAAGATTCTCATGGAGGTATATTGTTCAGCAGCATTTAAATACTGTTAGGAATTGGTATGACAGAAACCTAGTGTTATGCTTTTTAAATTAAAAAATCATTATTTTTTAGAGTGGCGTTTTCAGTCTCACCAAAAGCTTCTCGGCATCTTAAAATGTAAATTGCAGAGAAGCAACACAAAGGATAAAGAGAAGATTTTGAAGGCAATCACAGTGATCACTTAATTCAGTCTCTGCATATCCACTTGGCATAAGGTAATTAGAGTGCCACATTGCTGTAAAGACAGAAAGCTTAGGGTACCATTCTGACTCACCCAGACGATAATACATGATTAGAAGTCAGTGACAGATCACAACTGCTGAATGACCCACCAAGGTCTTATCAAGGGCAAATCGCATAATTAGCATGCACTTCGCTGGCAGAGGAGTACAGTGCTATTGTTCTGGCACAATCAAATTAGCCCAGCCAATGAGGTCACTGTTCCGTGACCTTAAAGATATTTTGTGTTTTATTTTTCTACCGCATAACCAAAAAAAAAAAAAAAAAGAAAAACCCAGGAACACCCACCCCACTATAAACTGAGCTGAAGTTCTGGCGGACACTGAAAACCTCCATTACGAAGTCGTTTTTGGAACGCGCTCTGCCGACTCCTTCGTTCGTCATGTATGGAATAAAGGAGTCTGCTAATGCGGTCTGACCCTGGGGGACACATATGTAATGGAGCCACTTTGACAGAAATTCAGGCATCTAGCGAGGCCTGGAACTCATTTGCCCTGAATGCATCCGCAGCTTCGTGCGCGTAACCGGGGAGGGGGAGCCTTCATGCAAGCGCAAAATCTTTCCTTCATTATGATAATTAGCACAATTATCTTGATTTGATCATTTTATTTGGATTTTCCCCAAGGTTTGGCCATTCTGTTTGTCTCCCCATCATTCCTCCTTGCTCTCGGCCAAGAGCAAGGGGGTCACTGGGGATGGTAGCCGCCAGCAATACTTGAGACGTCACCCA
Organism: Eurypyga helias; assembly: GCF_000690775.1. Classification (NCBI taxonomy): domain Eukaryota; kingdom Metazoa; phylum Chordata; class Aves; order Eurypygiformes; family Eurypygidae; genus Eurypyga; species Eurypyga helias. The sequence goes on along the minus strand of NW_010231578.1, from coordinate 51,045 downwards.
GGGATCACCGCCGGGCTGTAGCACCGTGCTGGGGTGTGATAGCACCAAAACACACGCACACAAAGAGCCTTTCCTTCCTTACCCTGCACGACCTCTTCGGCCTTTCCAGACGGTCCAGTGCTCACCAGGCTAGCCAAGAAGCACAACCTCCCTGGTCACTGAACAGTTCTCCAAGCAGTCAGAGCCATTAATGACAATTTTTCAGTTAAATTCAGAACTGTTGCATAAATGTGGGGTTTTTTTCCCTTTTGTTCTCTAAAGAGGAATCCAGCTTTGAATTGATCTTCACGCTTGTTAATATGCATGGTGTATATAGGAAAGCCATTGTAACTTTTAGGAAAAGTGAGAACGTAGCCTTTATTTGTATGCTTTTCCATTAGCCTGCACATATTTGGGCTGCATATCCCAACCTCTCCTGGATAATTGGATCAAAAAGGTCTGTAATGAATTGTCTCTGTCATGTCTGGGCCTCTGTCACTGTTTCTCTTTTTTTTTTTTTTTTTTTTTAAGGCTGGGTTAAGTTAACTCAAGGTAGGAACTCTAAAATGTTTATATTTCATGAATTTAAAGATGAGCTTTCATGTTCAGTCAAAACGGAAATGAAAGCACAACATTCAAATAGCTCCCTTTCTTTTCAAGGGTTTGCTCCTCGGTCTCTTTCAGATATGAGAGGTGTTACATGTGGTATTCATGCATGACAGGCCCTTTTCAGCCCTCCTCCTCATTAATACTACATCACTACATACATTAATACTGTTTGTGACATCACAACAATTCTCACAACAAGCTGTAACGATGTTAGAAACAGAGAACTGTGACCCTTGTAGTTGAGCGCACAGGGGAAGAGGCTGCATAGATGGGATATTCCATTTGCAACTGATTTTTTCCTGTTATAATTAGTCATTGTGGAGAGAAAAGCAGGCAATAAAGGCTAAACTGATGCATGCTTAAATAATATATTTCCAGTGTCTTACGTAGCATGAAAGTTCACCTTTGAGCCAATTAAATAATTCGGGATATAAGTTGGCTTCGTACGTACTACTGCTCCATGCTGCTGGTGCTGCAATGGCCATGGCCTCCTACAACAGCTTTGTTTTCCACCCCTGTTCCCAAATACATTGTTATTGATAAACAAACAGAGGTTCTTTACTGGCTTATAGTTTGTAGATAAAATACAGGAATTTATTAGAGAAGGGAATTCAAATTAAAGATCAGCGATACAGGGTCTTCCCCAAGAATTAATTCCGACAATACCTTTCATTTATTGTAAATTCCTAGGCTGAGTCTGCGAAGTGTGTGCCATTGAAACTTTTCCTTGTCTGGCAGAAAGCTTATTTCTAAAGGTCTCGTTGATTGTGCAAACACAGGGACGTTTTCTTTCCTTGAGAATTAATATTGACTGTGTATAGAGCGACGGCAGCACTCCATCTATCCACAAAATCATATAAACATATGTAATTACTCTGAAAATCTAATCTATTTCTGGATACTTAGTCCATGTGATAACTTTTGTTTCATTGCATAAAATGATAAATTATATACAAAGAAGCAATTACGGTTGCTCTTGAATCAGAAAGAGATAGAAATATACACTCTGTAAATACAGACCTAGTTTTCCTAAAAGGCATTTATTTCTTCAGTTTTAAAAATGTGTGTGTTTGTATATGGATGGATGTTGGTGTGTGGATGTTTACGTGTCTGTGTAGAAATAAAATGAAAAACGGTGTCTCTCTGTATACCGCATGTGCAGTTGTACGTATAAGCATATAATAATTCATAGTCCCATAAGCTCTTGGTGGACATTCCTGCCTCAGTCATTCAACCCCCACCATGAAAGTCCCCTAACAAACAGGATTAAAATTCACTCCTTTCAACCATCCTAGGCATTTATTCCTTCCTTTTCATTGAGCTACATTTGTCTGATTTAACAAGATAAGATTTGAGTGCTGATGCAGCCCGTTGTTAATGCAGCAGCCGCATCCACCATACCATCGACACTATGCATCAGAGGGATGCATAAATCAGGTATTCAAAAAAAATTAGATATGCAGCACACCAGTTTTATAGTCCCAGCCTCAGAAATTGAAATGGCCCAGATTAATGTATTATATCTTACACACTGTCCGAGTGAATCAACTTTAATATATTGAACAGATTCGCAGAACAAGACTTTGTTATCTAAGGAGCACTCGGAAGAAGGAATTGACCTGAGGATTTGATTTGGTTCAGGTAGTTCATGTTGTACAGCAGCATTTGAATAGTTTCACATAAAAATAAAATTTGTATCAGAAATATTTCACATCATTCTGGGCTCGTTCATATTGAAGCTTTGCAGTGGGGCAGTATTACAGAAACAATGTCCAGCAAAAAGATGATTTTAACCTTTGCTTCAGACACGCCAGAACAATATAATGTAATTTTAATGCAAACTGCTGTTTCATAGCACAGGCACTTCCACACACTGGCTTTGACTTGTTTAGGTTTATACGGAAAATGAAAAGCCCATTGAATTTCATATATGAGGGGAAACACCAGAATTTACACCAGTCTCTCCCGGACTGTGTGTTCTGCTTGAAGCCATGCAGGGAGATGGTTTCGCTGTATTCTCTACTGACAACCCATAAAACAACTTTACCTGCATAATCAAGGACAGATGAATGTTAACATGCGAGTGTGTGGGCGTCCCTTCTTTTATTTTGAATTATCATTACTATTAGGGCGGAGTTTGGGTGGCCGTTTGCCTGTTGAAAATAAGGTGGAAACCTGATTAAGATGAGGCATGACAAGGTGTCTGTTGAGGGGCTGTGGAGCAAGCACGTTTGCAGAGATGTTTATTCTGCATATTCCTTTCTCCGAGTTATCTAGTTACTGGGTGATTTGCTAGTAGTTAGCAGCAGGCGTATTTTTAAGTGGTGGTTTTGTAGCTCCCCTTAATTCTTCCATTCTAAACAGAAAACAGAATGGGTTTTGCTGGGTAGAGTCACCTTGTGTTAAAGTATAAGGAGGAAACTGGTGGGGTACATCACCCCCTTTTCAACTGGGGGGATATATGTAAGGGGAAATAATAGTTTAGAGCTTCTTCACGCTTTCAGTCATAAGCCATTAGAAAGTTTGGGCTGTGCTAATCAGCACTGAAATTCCATATGCTGAGTGTCCACTAGGTACCTTGAAGGGCACTGGGCAGATTTTCTTGGCAGTTGTGGAAAAGATGCTAAACAGGATTTAAAAATACATACGCATCGAACTCGTCTTGAAATCAGTAGGAGTTAGGTGCTTTACAGACATCTGCTGCCTCTGAAATATGGTCAGGGAGGACTAGAGTCTTTCAAGCCTGCCCTTTTCCAGCATTTTATGTCAACCTGTTTGTGCTGTTTGCAAGATAGATGTTTAAACAGATAGGGGTAGACTGCGCTGATCTAATGTCGTAATATAATAGCGCAGACTATAGACACCTTCCTGTTAGACTGTTACAAGATCCGAAGTCTGGGAGAAGGAGACGAATGGACTCGATGATCCTAAAGGTCTTTTCCAACCGAAGTGATTCTGCGAACGTGTTGTTGAGTGCGTCCGAAGGAAGGCAATTAACAGTGCAGGGGGAAGGCAATTAACAGTGCAGGGGGAAGCCAGGTCTTGGCTGTTCTTGTAGGCTGGCCAGCGCAGTGTTACGGTGAACACCAGGAGAGGTGGGTGGGGTGTTTGTTTAATCCTTTGAGTTTCTTTGAGGCCACCTGAGGCACTGAACATCTTGCATGTTTTTAGCTTTGTGCAGAAGATACAATCCAGCCTGAATAATTTCCCAGTCTTTATTTGATTTTCCATCGGCAATGTTATAATTTACAGTAACGTAATGGGAAAGAAACTGTAATACGTGTGTTGCCTTTTTTTATCTGGAAAGCAGTGCAATAACGAACTAGGGTAGGGTAGGTTCATAATCCTTTTCAACATACAACAACCCTCTACCCCCCTCATTCCTGCCCTAGCTGCTTTATGTGAATTATTGGTCTTTCTTGATTAGGCCTGGTCAAACTTTGTCTATCTATATTGATATAAATGAAAGAGAGAGGTTATTATCAAATTAGCATTTATTGTGTGCTGCCAGAAAAGATGATTTTTCATGAAAACCTTAGGGTCAAGCAGCCTTGAAGAGAAATCTTAGTTTATCAACAAATTCGCCATCCCCTTGTATATAAATAATCATGTGTCATTAACATTAAAGGCACACAAAAATCCGAAGTTAAAATGTTGTCATTTTAAGATGTGTTTATATTTATCCCTAATTTTGTAAAACCTGGGTGTTTTGTTCAGGGTGTTTCTCTTGAGACCCCGGGCCAACCGTTCATGTTCATCAAACGCCCTAAATGTGTGCTTAGGTTCTTTAATGAGCAGAGAGGACAAGTATGCACTTCAGTGTTTTGTCGGCCTGATAGCTGAATGGTCTTGGCCTTTGTAACGCAAAGCTCTCTGTCCTACAAGGAGTAGCTCTCTTTAAAACTTTTTTGTTGTTAATTCATACCCTTTTTCTCACTAAGAAAATCAGATACCATCAATTTTACAAAATCATGTTATAAGCTTGTAAACCAGTATGAGTGGAAGTATCCAATAGAATTCATGCCACTGTTAAACCATTCAGACAATTAGGAGAACGTTTGAAAACCAAGTCACAGTTATTCCAATGCATTAAGTATAACTCTTTAATGTTGCAGAGTCTGTGTCTTCCATCTGTTCCATCAATTAAACCGTACGTTGATCTATGAAGTTATTAGCATCAGCCAAAGTTCCGAACAGATCTGTTTTGCTACCAAAGGAGCTCCTAAATTTAGCAGGAAAAATACTGTAATTTCTATTACAGACACCACCACCTCAACTCCCCCCCCCCAAAAAAAAAAGAAAAGAAAACCCATATTTCTATACCTCTCTTGTATTGTAAAATTAAGTTTGAGCACTGTGTGCTCTAGCGAAGAGAATTAGAAAAAGTCAGGGTGGTGCTTTACTCTCTGTGCTGTTGTGGATAAACAGTCACCAGGGAAACGGTTCCTTTTTCGCGGTTAAAGTGGGGAGTTTCCTTGGCCGTTTGTAGCTGTCATCACCAAGGACAGGAGTGAGCTAGAGAGACTGCTCGCAGCACGGGAAGTTTCAGCTAATTAAGAGAGTCTCCTCATCAGCTTTGAAGCGAGCCCATTGCTCATGGAAGGGGATGATAGCGGTAAAAATACTACTGTCTTTAAACAAGTCTGGAGCTCCTTTGGAAATGGGTATTTCTGTTGTTCAGGGAGGAGTAAACCAAGCTTTTAATGCAGCCATCCAGGGAAACCTGCGACTGTCGTTCTTGCTGGTTATTTGGAGATCTTTGGGGCTGCTCGTTAAGTGGATGGGTTAATTCTGTGTAGCTGAAGGGGTTCTTGTTCTGGCAGTTCAGGTTCAGTCTTGAGGTGCTGCTAATTATGCACCAGACAGAGGCAGTCCCTGAGGTTTTTTTGAGCCATAGTCCCACTAGAACTTTGTTCATCCAGTTATGGAAGGGTAAAAGTTGTAGGAAAGAGGCAAATTATATGCTTGGAGATGGGCTTTGCTCACCTGACGGGCAACCTTTCTCCATCAAGATGGAGCTTCTACCTGGTTTTTTGTTTAATTACAATTTGGGAATGCTACAGCTAATAAGACGTACAAGGAAGAAAAACGTGGATGAGAAGATGCCACAAAGCGGAACGGCAGTGTGCCTTTTGACAAAGTTAGGGATGGCAGCAGTTTGCCATTGTCCATTTTGCTCGCGAGGACTCTTGTCAGTGCAGATACATCTACTGGGGTTGGAGACTGCGGATAGTTACGACAACAGACAGGTCTCTGGCCGTAGGTAACGGAGCAGTTATTGGTGCTGGCACAGTCTTAGAAATTTCCTTTTGACAATAGGCTTGATCTCTTTATAATAGATTGAACTTCAACTGAGTGACTTTCATCCAGGCACCCATTTCTTCCCAGGGCTAGGAAAGTGAAGGAATTGCTTTGGGCATAGGGAAAGGCACGCTGGTAATAATATGGCAACTGTCCCTTTCAGGGCTGTCAAACAAGATGGGTGAGAGGGTTAACTTTGTTGGATCAGAAAACAAAAACACCTTGACAGAGAGCGTTGCGATGCTTTGAGCGCTCCACAGCACAAAGAAGCAGAAGAGTTACCAAATAGCCCTTTTCATGGTGTAGTGAATAAGTTGTCCCTTTTTCTTATTAAACACCTTTCCAGGTTGAGGCTCTCTAAGTCTTGCAGGATGAGGTTGTACTTAGCCAAGCTTTTATCTTGACTTGGTGTTTGTGCTTGACACAAACATACAATTTCATAAAAAACTTTACGGGTCAGTTTTTCAAGCCACATGGCCTGCATCTTTCCTTACAGACTTCTTTATCAGGGTTCGAGATTTTTGTGCCAAGATAGCTTTTGCCCCTGTTTCGAGATAAGATTTTCTTGGAATCTCACACAATCTACTTACTGTTGGAGAACTCCCTCTTTCTTTTTTCTTGTTGAATTCTTCTCAAACACGATAGGTTTCCAAGTCCCCAAACAAACTAACTGGTCAAGAGAGGATTCAGCTGCCTATCCAATCATCCTTTTTCTGTTGTAAAACCTGTACCAGTTACTAGGCAATTTAGGGCCCCCACAGTTTCCAGTGTATTAAAAGTTAGGGAAATATGTCTTAATATCTGTTATTACTGCAAATAACAAACTCGATGTCACTTTCTTGGCTCTCATTCTCTGAGAATGATGTAGGGAGTCAATAGTTGTCATTAGTTGTGGATACCTTTTGTTTTACAGCTATGTGACAAATACATATTACCAAAGGTAAGCATCTTGTAAAATAACATTCTGTGCATGTGACTAACTTTTGGAAAGCAAAACAAAAGCCTCCGTCTGTCACCCTACCTACTGCTTCCACATTTTGGATCTGCATCTAACCTCTGCTACCTCCCCTTCTCTACATGGGTGGCTGGCAGACAGCAGCCGGGACAAAAACGCCGAGTACTGAGAAAGTGAGTGGCAGGTTGAAAAGTTCCGTGCCAATACCCCGTTCCTCATACGCTGCACAGCCGGACACGGGTATCAAAAGCTTGTTTGTGGGATAAGCAGCTGAAGGGAGGATACTGCTCCCTGCATTCGTTGAAGTAAAGGAAAGACAGTGCAGCAATACCATTGCTGGAGATGCTCATTTGAGGGGAAAAAAACCCATAGTAGTAATTGGTTGGTCTTAAGCAATCACCTTCAAAATTACTTTTATGAAACATATGGCAATTAAACGTATCTTTGTCATATAGATTGTATATTTATCAATCCTTTTATATATTAAGTGAATTGCAGTTCAGATAACTTCATTATTCAAGAAGGGTGCTTGTACAGGTAGGTACTCTTCATGAGAGCAAATGCACATCCTTTTTCTTAAAACTCGTATTCTTTTCTTTTTTAAAAAAAAGTGAACAAATAACCATATTCGAGAGAAAACTGGATAATGGCGAGGTATGGTCTTTTCACAGGTTTCCTTTTTCCTTGAAGATATAACCTTCCTTTGCAGTGCTGCCCTATTTTCTTACTCCCTTTCATACCCAGCAGTTTACATGTCCATGTCATCCAAAATACTCCACTTGCCTTGTGGCACCATTTCTTTTTTTCCATATAAATATATGTCTTCTGGACTGTAGCAGGGTTTCTGCGGTTTTTGCCTGACTTGATTTCTGGACTTTCTAATTGCTACTAGTTCCTTGTAACAACAGGATCCACAGATCTGGAATGCCCTTGCAGTTTGCCTTGCAAAGTCAGATTTTATTTGGGTGTAATGCACAGTTTGAAATGTTTTGTTAAAATATATATATTTATATCCCTGTAGCACTTTAACACTGATCACAAAACAAGGCAGAGCAGGGAGAAAAAAAATATAGGTTCACATTCCATTTTAAGTTTTTGACTTCCTCCTCTCCTTTGCCATTACATGTAAAAAGTGTGGAATGATATTCTGAACCTAAAAGCTTGTGTAATTTATTCCATACCCACTGTATTTTTTTTAATCTGTACTTTTAATTTTTTATACAGAACTTTATCAATCTATCTATAAGAACAACTCTAGTAGAAAAATCCGAACCTCTTCCTTATCCAGCTTTATTTTTAAGTTCTTGATGACAATTTAATAGAGGAGAGAATTCAATTAATCAATTTTTAAAAAGTGTGCCTGGGATGTATAGAATGTCAAAACATCTGATCCAGGGATTTTGCAGTGATTTCTGCAGTGCTTTTGAGGGATATCATCTAATGATATGAATCAGCATTCTCCAAATATTCACTGCTTAGAGAGTTAGAAACATTCTTGGGTTTTTTTGGTGTGGGATCGACACTCAAATAGAAACTCATAGACAGTAAAGAGTAAATCCATGAGATTTGCCTGACAAAGTGCAAACATGTACGTTGTGGCTGCTGTGCGGGAGACTTTGGGCCCTCTGAAGTCAATTGTGAATCATTGCCTCGTCCCAAAGCAGATTATCCACAACAGTCCATGTGGAAAGTAGCCTAAAAAGTACCTTGTAGTGCTCCCTGTACAGACAAAGGTATCTAGTTTAGATGTGGCTTTGCAGGGTGTGGCTGCTGTCATAAGGGAGATGAGTCCTACACCCTTAGTTAGGATTCATACTGATGAGGGGGAAAAAAAAGAAACGCTGTGCTCACAATCGTAGTTTGCTCATATTGTGGGTGGAGAGGAAGTTAAATAATGTATGGTTCGGAACAGTGCGTGACTGTATGCTATGGTTCAAGAAGTGGTAAAGGTGGAGGTACTTATGTAGCTGGAGCAACTCACATCATCCTCATTTTTTTTTCCGTGGAGTTTTTGCTGAATCTGGTGGTGGTGTTTCAGGGGAATCAGTAAGATGAATTTTATATTGATTTAAAAACTGAATGAGTAGGAAGGGAAACAATAGAGGCAGAAGAGAAGCTTTTTTTTTGCCAGAGGACATAATTTTTCAGGTTTATGGAGAAGATGGTTTGGTATGGTGACATTATTACTGCGGTACATAAGCAGGTTAGCATATAAGATTAGTGTTCCTGCACGGAATTCTCACCCAGCTGTCATTCACCCTTCAAGTCAGATGAGGACAGGACATTTTAAAGTTGCAAAGAAGGAGAGGGGAAATCCTGTTACTACTTCCAGCTATGCCTTTGGGGAAAGCACTGTTCATTATTTCTTGATGCATTTTAGGATTTTATAGCATGTCATTCACTGTTTTGTGGATAAATATTTAAGTATATATCCACCATTGGTTGTGTCTTCCGAATACCAACTTTTCTGTGGCAACTTTCTGAGTGTATCTGTCTTATTTAAGAAGGGATCTTCCCCCCTGCTCCAGGTGTTTGAGTGTACCTGGCTTTAGCAAACCTCAGTAGTGCACGAGTTACTTGGTTTTGCCTGTTTTCTAACAGTGTGCCAAATAAATCCTCAGGCACAGTTCTCCGGGTCGTTAGCCCCTGCCCAGCCCAGGGTCAGGCGGGCTGTACAATACATATGCCTTACTGCTGCGCTCGAGTCTCTGAGTTATAAAGTAGGATGCTTGCTTCTCATCAAATCGGCTACGTTATGGCAAACGTAGCTGTGAAACTAGCTTTTCGCTCGTCTGAATGGGAACTGGAGAGATGTGTTGTCCTGGAGGTTAGGTGAACAAAAAGTTTTATTGTTGTTATTGCTGTTGTTTCTGAATTAGGAGCCTAAGATATGCTGTTTCCTGTTCCTTTTATTATTTATAGTCTCATCCAAGGATAGTATATAAGAAGTGGGGTAAAGATCAACCCTCCGTTATTGAGGTAACTTACTAAGTTACCCGGCATCACAGGATATCAGGTTGCTTCTGGCTTTCTTAGGAATTAGCGAGTTTGTCAGATCAGAGAGTTAGCAGTTTGTATATTACATGTTTATATATTACATCATATACGTTGTTATAATACGTGTTATCTCAATTATACGTAATACATGTAATTGATGTTATGCTGAAATTATTGACCCTTAATGCAGTAGAGCGTGTGTGTAACATTAATTTTCTTAAAGCATTTTTCAGGATGAGGATAGTTGTGTTTCAGTATTTGATCTATTTGCAGTTTATTTGTTTTAGATGCATAATTTAAGTTTTTACAAGTATGATGGTGTACGTGCTGTTGTTCCTTGCGCTATACTCACTTCGTGGCTGGAACCCAAAGTAAGTGATGGAATAAGGGATGGAAATTAGACACCTACCCTTGCCTTGTAGAGGGAAAAATATTGTGATGTTTCCTTCTTCCTAATATCACTTCCCAGATGGCAGAGCCCCTGCCTGCTCTTCTCACTTGAGATGGTCTGGTGTTCATCCTCTGCTCCTTTGCCAGGACTGAGGCCTCTCCTGTGCTCCTCTTCACCTGGTCAAAAGCTTTCTTCTTTGAGAAGTTATGGCTGTCTGTAGGCCGGACCTGCTTGTGGCAGCTTGGGTGACAACAGCAAGGCAGTCGCAGCCACGTGGCGTTCGGCACAGGCTCAATCCAAAAACATCTATCCAGTCCTTTAAAATATTTTTCACACTTTGTTGAATTTTGTACTCATATATGCCTGTTGCCTGTATGAGTGACAGGTATCCTTCTGAGTTTAAACCTCCCTTAAAATGTTTACAGGGATTTAATCATTAAGAATGTATTGAGGAACAAATTAGAACAACCTGTATGTACGATGGCTGTTACTAAATGAAATCCACTGACTTCCTTTCCTCAAGCCATACAGCAATTTGAACAAATAGCGTCATATTCCAAAGCAGTGTATCATTTTCTTACTTTTCAGCTATGATGAGGTGTGAATTTAAACAAAAAGAATGGCGATATGTCCAAGAAAATCATGATGTTAATACCATAGAATACGATCAAAAAATACTAACACTGTCAAATACCTACACTAGTGATTGGATTGGTGTGAGTCAAGTGAATATTTCAAGTCTTCCTATTTGCATGTCCTGTCACTTTATGTTCAGAGATTTTGATAGTAAATAAAGCTGCAGTAAAATTTAATATGAATGTAAATCTGGATAGGGTAGCCTTGCAGTGAGTGTGAAAAGCAAAGTTTTTTAACGTAGCACTTTCCACGTGGAAATCTCTAACCAAAGAGATTTTTGTGCGCAAACCCTAAAATTTCATTAAGGGACAGCCATACACTTAATGCACTTGGTCTAGCAGAGATTGGTAATCATCATCTTTGAATCCGTAAGTGGTAAAAATGTAAAGTTTATGGGTAGGAAGTACCGGAGGAGAGTTTTCCGTCAAGTGTTAATGATAAACCTGCGGCATGTAAAATCTACAAAAGGACAGTGCCTCTTTAACAGGGACTACTATTTGTGCTCCATGGAGCTTTGCAGTATTAGTAAAGCAGCATGAAAGAGTTGATTTTCATTTTATATTGTGCTTGTGAGGCATTAACATGATGTTCTAACACTTGTAAATGAATACAGCTCTTGCCTAATCTGTCATTTTAATGCCTTATAGATTTTATTTCACTCTGTGTTGTACCAGATTCTCAATAATAATAATCAACTGCTTTGTTGTTCTCTTGAAGAAATTAAATTTCTGTAGTGAGTGTGCAACTAATAAAAGATGTTGCTTGAGGAAACAAAAAATAAATATGATGAATCATAAAAGTTGTATGTAGGGGGTTGCTCATATATGAAAGACAATTACTGAACCAGTGGTAAATTCATCTGATTCTCATATTGTCAACAGCTTAATAACTCTCACAAAGGGTTTAACCATCGTAGCTTTGTCTGTATTGCTGCCTGTAATCACAAACGTGAGCCCCGTAGACACTGATGGACGTAGAAGGTGTGTGTGCGCGCCCGTATGTGTATGCGTACAGTGTTTTAGAAGGGTATTGGTGACATCATGCTGTGTTCTGTTCTGAGCCTGAGAAACTCTGCTACCGTACTGACTTGGTCATTTGAACAAGTCTAGCTGTTTCCTTGCCGGAGTTAGGCACGTGGTAAAGCTCCGGAGCCAGGTCAGTGGAGAAGTTCTCAGTGTGCTGGGTGACCCTTGCACAGAGCGCAGGGATGTTTTCAACAGGCGTCTAGGCAGCCCTCGCTGGCTGAGGACTCATGAGTTTATCCGTAGTAGTTTCTAAACGGGGCTTCCAAGAATGTTAAATACACGTTAACCGTTGGTTTCACTTCTGAAAAATCACGGAGAAAGAAAAGGAGGAGAAAAAAGTTTTCATACAAATTCATGTCTCCAAGATGATCCTCTCGGATTTTGTTAGGCTCCCCTTATTCTTTAGGGAATACAGTTCAGTACAAAATATTCTGTTTGATTGCAGGTAGGTGTATAAATCAGATTTTTGGAATAAACCAGCTGTAATATTGGATACAATTTACTGCCTGATACCCGCTGTTTGCTCCTTGAGGGATTACAGATACAGGTGAAAAGTAACCATATTCTCAACTTCATATTTTAAATCCCTTCTTTCTTAACATAAGCGGCTGTGAACAGAATAAGGCAACAGGGTACCGGGCTTTTAACCTGAATAATGGGTGTTTAACGCATGCACTTACTTTTTAGTATTATGTGCTTCTGGTGTAGCCTCATCTTTTGGCTCCTACTTGACAATGTGGGTGCTAATTTTACTTTCGAGTAGTCAGAGTATTGTAACTTCTTCTGTTTGCTCAAGTATATGCAAAAGAATGAAACCAATCTTTTATACAAGTACAGGGGACTTGATAAGGATGATTAAGGCTCAATTCCTAGAACAATTTTGCATCCAACAGTTCCCATTAGGCATCAGAATGAAATAAGTAAAGTACCCAAACAGCTCAGTTTCATTTTGGTAGGAACCACTGGATACCCAGCACTTTTTAAAACTTTGTTACTTCTTTTTTTTTTTTCCCCAAAAGGAATTAGATCTCCCCCAGATAACTGCCTGCTGCTGAGGAGATTGAGTACCTCTGGGGATCAGTTCTTTCATCTTACCTGTGATAGTGCAGCAAGCAGGGTCATTCAGCTGAGAACGATTCCAGGAGCATTTATATTGCTATTGCCCATTTCTCACTCGGACCTGAATCCGGTGCTGTTGATGAAGATGGGGCTGCACAGGGACAGAACTACTTCCTGTCCTGTAATACCAAGTAGAGACTTGTGTATCTGAGTGACACCAGTGTGTAGCCTTAGCCTGCCTCTTAGCAAGCCTAACAGTAACGCTCCAGACCTTGTTTTCAGGTTTTCCTGGAAACACATCCAGAAGAAAATCCGGAGGTTGTCTTCTCTCATAGAAAAGATCGTATTTGGTGATGACTTTAGATCTGGATGCTAACAGGGAGATGGTTTAGAGAAATGACACAATTTTTTAGCTCGCTGCTAAATGGCATACGCTGCCATTACTTTCACTCCTCCATGCTGGTGCAGACCTAGCGCTGCATATGGGTGTGCCTGGCAAAGGACACGACGGGTGTTGGTCAAAGCCCCTAAAGGAAGCATCGGGTAATAAAAAATAGAGATGAAAGTGTGAAGTGATGGAAAACTTCTAACTTCATCATGGAACACATCTGCTTCATAAAATAGGATAATTCAGGCTGGGAGGGACCTTGGATATCTTTAATCCAACGTCTTGCCCGAAGCAAGATCATCTATTGTGTCAGACGAGGTTGCTCACCTATTAGATCAGATTGGGTTTTATCCTGTTGGGTCTTGAGAAGCTCCAAGGGTGGAGCCTGCACCACCACTCTGGACAAGCTCTTCCACTGCTTAACGTTGTCATGACTGAAAGGTCTTGAGCACGTAATGGTAGCAAGGAATGCTGGATAGTGCAGGGTTGTTTTTGGACAAGCTTGGTTGTAAACAGTGACTCTAAAATCAGGCACTACTTCTTGTGAGAGGCAACAAGGTCTGGCTGAGCGGACAGAGCACGGGCCTGGGAGCCAGGAACCCCCTGTGTTTTCATTTGAGTTTTGCCTATAACTTGTGAGTGCCTTCCAGCAAGCCATTTTTACCCCTCTGTCTCAATTTCTCCATTTATAAAATGGGGATAATAATACTTACCTACCCTACAGGGTGTTGTGCGGATTAATTAGTTGTTGGTACAGCACTTCAAAGATGTAAATAGCCATATAAATGCTGGATATTATCATTATAATGAGAAGCACACAGCACTGTAAAAAAAGAAATGGTCTCAAAATAGGTTGCATGTGCTATTATGACCCCCCACAAGAATAGCTTCTGGAGTTTATTTGAAACACCAGCAAGCATCAGACTTCCAAATCCATAGTTTGATGCTCTGTTATAGCAGTTCACTTTTTTTTTTTCCCCTTCCCAGATTTTTTTTTTTTTTATAGTCAATGCGAGTTGGAAAAACAAGCCCAGGTAAACATATGTAGTGGTCCTGCTTGAATAAGCACTTACTTTTATGGTGTTTATGTTAAATATATAAGGATCATTAGGAGGACAAGGTGACACAGTCAGTTATTTTGATAGCCTCCAGGCACTTCACCACTGACACCTGGTTTTGAATTCCAATTGGAAATGACCCAAATTATTGTAAAAGTATGAAGTTTGTGTACCTAAAACTCAAATTGCAGAAAGCATTAAGAAATAGAGATGACGATGATAGTATTCTATACTTTGACAACACTTTCGTAATTGTATTATGTAATTTAGAAATTAATTTGGGGGGGGGGAGTGGACCACAACCACCCCAAGCCAAAAAAAAATCCCACCAACCAGGAGGGCTCATCAGGGTTCCTGTGATATACCAGAGTCACTGGTGCCAACAACCAGGGCTCTAGTAAGTGATCTCAGCAAGTCTAGTAGTGAATCCCTGTTGCTAGGAATGTTAAAATGCCCACCCAAGAGTAAAAAAAAAAAAAAATCTCTCTTTATAACTCATTGTACAAAGTAGGACTCTTACCATTGTCATCGAAGTCACTGGGTCAGATCTGATTTCTTTTTTTCCCCCTGTATGAAATAAAAAAAAAAATGCTGTTCATAGATTTCTGTTTAATAGTGTTTGCCAGACAAAGTAGAATTTTCACAGGACGAGTTCTATAGCTCAAGTGTCCTATTCACTCAGCATTTATTTTATAGGTCTTTTATCCCCCCTTTCTGGCTTTAAAAAAAAAAGAGAAAAACCAGGGGATTTACCCACTTAAAGTAAGCTTTGTGCCAAAACTGTCTTCAGGTGTTTGTTTGTAGTGTTAATGAAATCTCAAGAAGACATTCATCATGATCTTCAGACACAGAACTCATAAAATTAATATTAACAGCTAAAAAAGAGAAGTATTTCCCCTCCACTCCAGCAGAAAATATATACTTCCCTTTCACTAAGCGTGGGTTCTGTCAGGTAATATTTTATAGGGGAGTGTGTTCTAATGGTATGAACATAGGTTTGAGAGCTAAAAACTATACACGTTCTAATTCTTCATATAACACTGAATCTGTCAGTGGCTCTGGGCAAATCACTCACCTCTCCATCTGAATTATCTATGCCTAGCACGGAGGTATTTTTGTGCACAGTACATCATGCAGTTGCTATAAGGTGTTGAGTGACTTATGTCTACAGATTCTGGAGGAGGAGAAGTGGGATTCCTGGTGAACAATGGACGAAGTTTTGTCTCAGAATGTTTACTAAGACTTCAAGTGCCATTTGTATAATTGCACAAAGCCTGAGCCCGCTGCATGTCCACAACCAACCTGGAAAATTTAAGGTCGTCGGTTTGTTATGGTTCTTACCTGGAAAATTTAAGGTCGTCGGTTTATGGTTCTTCTGTACTTTTTTCTTTCAATTGTAGATGTACAAGGGAACTCGGAATAGGTCCAGCTTTGAAATTTCAGTGTGGGCTAAGGTCTGTCATTAAATCAACTAGTTTTATCGAAGCTAGGATAAGGTCAAGATTTAAAATATCTTGATTTCATGTTCAGCTATTTAGGTAAATAGGTTTTAATTTGTGTATTCTCTTTGACGAGTATCACTACATTTTGCAGAGTCACAGAGCACACCAGATGGTGTGCAATGTTCATTCTGTTCACGTTATGCCATGTACCAATCACCCTGTACACAGGCACCAGCTCAGTTTGCCACGAAACATCACAGTGTGCTCGTAGGTCGGTATTTAAAGAGTTTCATGAGAGAAAGAAGTACGGAGAGGCTTTCCTCAGAATACCCAAAGTTGGGCTGGAAGACGGGTGGTGGTTGTCTTCTAGCGGCGTTCAATACGAAGCGTTTCGGGAAAAGAAAGGTTCCTGTGCTGAACGCAGAATTAGAAATCGTCATGACCCTTCAACAGGATGTAAGAGCACGTGCCACTCGGCGTTGCTATTGCTGTGGGAGATGCAGTCCCCTTCATGGCTCTGATAAATCTGTGCTGAGAAAATGTGTTTTATTTTAGCAGTATTTGTGTGTTTTGCTCTTATATGTGCTTGCTAGCCACATAAATGTCTAATGTTTTTAATTTAGCCGAGTTGTTAGCAGATATCTTGTGGCGAGAAGTCCTGTAGTCGATTTGTTCACTGTAAAAAAAAGTTATCTGTTTTGAATTTGCTACTGTCTGATTTAATTAATTACATAATTAAGCTCTTGAACAAAACAGGCTGAAAAGTTTATTTTTCTGCATGCTTTTAGGTGGCTTTGCCATGACTTACCCAACACATGAGAATTGATACCCAAACACTGCTCAGGTTCATTATGTGATTCAGTAGAACTGAGGATCACATTCTCCCTCAGCTATGATTTCTGCCTGCAAACAATTTTGTGTTGCTGTGAACAAGAAAGTTAAGTTTTGCAGTGTTCTGAGCTACATTCCCCTTGTACTTAAAAAGAAGAGCCTTGCGAATGTGATTCAGGCTGGTTATTGTTATCTATATACGTTGATAATTAGAGAATAATGATGTGTACAGGGAGTTCTGATGAAGGGTATGGAGGAAGATGATTGAAGGCAGTTACAGATGGAAGTCACAGATTCCTCTTGTACGGTGACAGTTTCCAAGCTCGGTATGGCATATTTTCCTCTGGTCTAATATGTAGTTTATCATATTTCTCTCACTTTTTATGACTGATTTATCTTTGCTTTGAGTTCTTTTTCTGAGAAAGCTTACAGCACCCAGCAATGAATAAATGTAAATGATTATTTATGGTTTGCGGAAAATGACTCAGTATTTTCTTTAATTCGTTACAGCGACAAGAGTATTTCTGTAGCGTACAAATATTCTTTTCAAAACATTCTGGTATGGTGGACGAACCAGTCTGTTGGCCACTGAGTTGCATTTCAGAGGGCATGGGTGTCATTTCCAGTGGTCTTATGGAAGCCATGCATTTCAGAGTGTGTATTACGACCAGGTGAGCTTGGGACCTTGCATGGTTTTCTGCTGGGTGGTGGTGTTCGTTTTGGTTTGGTTTTTTTTTTTTTTTCCTTTTTGAAGGGATACGACCCAAAATTTAAAACAAAACTAGGAGGCATGCAAGTCTACTGGCATATAAATTGAAAGTAGAAAGAAAAATGCTTCTTCAGACCCTTGTGAAGCAATATTGCTTAATTAACCCTACTTAAGCCCTACCTTGTGAAAAGGTTAATGGGATTTTTAATGACCTTGAGTGGTCAAGGCCTCAATTTTACATTTCTTCTGAAAGAAAATGGAAAATAGAAGAAGAAAGCTGTTCAAACTTCTGCGAATCTGAAAAAAAAATTGGTTTACAGCAACAGTTCAGGTCATTTCCTATTTTATTTGAAATGGTTTACCCATTCCTTACCTTGGATGCACTGGCATCCCCATGGATGTTTGATGCAGCGCTGAGTTGCCCCTTTCGGGATCTGGGTGTAGATTGCAGTTTCACTCACTCGCAGGGTGGAGGAGGTCCCGTTGCTCTGCAGCGACCTCGCGCACAAAGCTGAACACATGGAGCTGTCATGGAGATGCTGGTTTTGCAGCACACAGTATCCTCACCCCAACCCCTTCCCCTGCAACCTCCCCGTGTTGCACAGACCATAAAGGCTGCATCTCTCCATCTCCCTAGAAATCAGCACTGCTCTTCCTCCTCCTGACTCCATGGGTACCAACGGCCGTTTCTTTGAAAGATAGCTAAAGCGGGTCCGTATCCAAGTAAACTCCGACCAGATTGTTCTCAACTTGTTTTCGTTCACTCAACCCAATTCCACGTCAGCCTGATCACACTGTAGTTGTGTTTGCTTTGAAGTTTTGGGTGGACTTTGCTGTTTTAGGTAGCTCTGACATTGTTCTGTCATACTTATTTCTTCAATATAATCCTGTTCAAAAAGTTATGAAGTTGTTATTTTTACAAATATACCTTGGAAACAGGCACTTAAGTATCTACTTTTTTAAACGGTGCTATTACTACTAAACACTGCATTTCCATTGTGTTGTCTGTCTGCAGGTTTCAAAATAGTTTTCAGACTTTATTAATGAATGAAGTCTGAATAATGACTTCTGTGAAGTAGACAGCAATAAGTGTAACATATTTTAAGCAAGGTTTCTCTGACTGTTTTCATCTGAGCAGCACTGGAAGCGTATATGGAGACAAAGATGCTCGAGAAAAAAGAAACTAGGGTCTTCAAACTTCAATAGATAATCTTACCGATAGGTGATTGTTTCTTTTTCTGTGACACAAACCCCAGGTTATTACTATATGCTTCTTGCAAGGATGCCCATAATTAATTTACATTTTGCTACTTGTTTTCAGTAAGACGTGATGGGTAATTTTCACACATTTACTTGAAAAGGCACTTGAGCTACGGGCTGGTCACAAGTACATATTTCTGTTTTGATTATGAAAGGGAAGTGGTTATGAAGCTATGTGGAATATACCAGGAAATAGGAGAGGCATAGTAGTTTTATAGCAGCTCTTCTTTGTGAGCCGGCCTCCAGAGGGTGGTACAGATGTTCTGCCTGGTAGAAAACATACATACCCATACGCACATACTAACCAGTGCAATAATTAATTAATGAGAACATATTTCTGTTTTGATTATGAAAGGGAAGTGGTTATGAAGCTATGTGGAATATACCAGGAAATAGGAGAGGCATAGTAGTTTTATAGCAGCTCTTCTTTGTGAGCCGGCCTCCAGAGGGTGGTACAGATGTTCTGCCTGGTAGAAAACATACATACCCATACGCACATACTAATCAGTGCAATAATTAATTAATGAGATATTGCTTGTGAACAGTCAATACCGCAATGCATTCATCCACAGGGTAACGAATGTGCATTCTTTGAATCTAATGTAGTATATAGCAAAACACTTAGGATGCTGCAGATGAAGCTATTAATTGCATTAAAAAACTGTCCATAATTAGGTTTGGAATGTAACCATAATCTCTGAGATCAATGGTTCCTGGCACCTGTCAAGTAGCAGGAGGGTAAAACCTTTTATAACCCTGATGAACACTTGTGTGTGTCACATCCTTATTACATAGAAGAGCGGACTGGAAAGGTTGGAGAGTGGAAATAAGATGCTGTAAAAGTCAAACTCGCTGAAATGGCGTAGCATTTTGTTCCCATGGGCCAATTTCAGTGGTGGTGTAATTGTTAGGAAATCCTTTGAACACAGAGATGTTACTCCAGAGCTGACTTCTGCATTATACTTCTGTGCTTGGCACTAGCAAGGGAGCAGAAGAATTAAGTTTCTTTTCAAAAGTACGCGGCATGAATTTTGACTCTTGCTTCTTTGTAGAGTGTGAGCATCTTGCTGAAAGGGTGCATTCCCTGTAGTTAGTGGTCATGTATGAATGGAGGAGACTGTACAGTTACTTTATATAATTCACACTCATGCAAATTAAAAATGGCCACAGTCCATTGTTCTCAAACCACTCATTACACCTTCAGGTTTTGAAAATGAAACTCTATTCAGAAAATCCTTCCTTTCTGCCGGAAGATAGCTAAGCAGAGTCTCTCGCTACTACCTGAGCTATGAGAAGGACATAGATAGGTCTGTGTGTACACCCATATCCACGCGCGCCCTTTTCTGTACGTGTGGCATGTGTGCATACTCTCTCACCCGAGGGTAGCTGTTGAGGCGTAAAAGCGCTCTGCACAGAACGCAGCAGTATACACGTGGTGCTTACTGAATGCAGAGAAGTACACGCACAATTCCTGCAAGGTATGTGTGTGCTGCATCTACACAGAAAGGTACTGTAACCTGAAGACTTTATTAAATCAAAAGGAGCATTTAAAAACTGCTTAACTTAAATCGTGTGTCACCACAGCCTGATTTGTGGGAAGCTGTTAAATCTTTTCCTGTCTCCCCAAAAACACCCCAAGGATTGGTTCTTTAATGTACTCTTCTGCCATCAAATCTGTATAAACAAGTATAAATGTTTAAAAAGTAAAGAATACTAATCAAGAGACGGAAGACATGCGCTGCTTAATAAATCTTGCCTTCAATTTATTTGTCTAGTATTACAAAGGCAGAGGAGATATCAATTAATATAGGCAAAGAGGACCCATAATTTATAATTAACTGGCAAGTGGTTTGTAACAAACAGCAGCACTGAATCTAATAGCCAGTAGAAAAATAACTAGTGTTGATTTGTCCCTCGGCAAATTAATAGAGTGCTTATCAATGACAGGGTTACATAAAACTGCTAAATAAATAATCATCAGTGAGTTAGAGTGAAGCAGATCTTTAACAAGCTTAATCTGAACCTCTTGACATCTGTAGACTATGAAGAGATTAAATGCTAAGAAAGAGAAGATACACTATACACATCGTAAGCATGCTCAGTAGCTGTGCAAGATCATGTTCTTAGGTAATGAGAAATAAGGAAACATTTTTATTAGAAAGTTACATTGAAAAATTATTTTCATTATAATTAGACTGAAAATTATAAAAGGTATATCAAAGAAATGCTGAATTGGAATTAAGCAGATGAGAATGGTACTACATCTCTAAGCAATCAAAACACATCAGTGAAGTCGGTTTTGATATATTTTTGGCTCAAGGTTTTTTCTTGGTTTTATTACTCACCTTTGTCCACTTCTGGTTTCTGTGTCACTTTTGCTGATATTCCCTGGTAGCTCACTTAAATCATCGCAACAGCTAAGCAGTGCACCTGATTTTCAGAATGTGTCTTATTTATGAGCCTGGAGATATATATATATGTATTGGATATAATTCCTAGACACGTTTTACTTTTATAAAGGCTTTTTGCACAATAGGTCCGTGTATGTGAAGGTCTCTCCAGTCCTTGCTTAATGATAATACGAATTAGTTTTGTCCTGGAAAGCTTACAGTTCTCAGAAAGCCCAGCTAGAGCTGCGCTGGGGAATCTTAAAAGGCTTTGTCTCCAAGTGAAGATGTACAGCAACATTCTTCCCGAGCAAGGGGAGAGATTTTCATTGTGCTTGATGCACAGGGATTGGAGGTATAATGCAGATCCCATAGGGTCACCAGTAACTCCTTGCAAGACTGCTGGTAATCAGTTTATGGTTGTCTCCTTTTTTGGCATTAAAGAGGAAAGGGCTGTCCTCTCTAGAACAGCTATGAATAGTGTGAATTCCCAGGGAATTAATAGCTTTTAATTTTTCGTTGAGTTGTCTATCCTTTTTCTGGGCCCGAGAAGAAAGATGTGTTGTACGTGCGAGACAGACAGTGAGGGAATGCGCAAGCCAAAGTGGAGCGGAGTCATTTAATCAGAAAGCTTTGTTGGAGCTCCAAGGATTTCGATGTGGAGCATCTGACCTGCGGCGAAGAGCTGCAAGTCCTCCTCGTCATGTATGAAAGCAAAGCCGCCCTGATGTAGGCGGGTAGCGTCTGGTGAAGAGCATCCTCTGGGGAACCGGATACCTTCCCTTCCATCCATTTTTATCCTCCTTCTCCTGAAGAAGCTAAAGGACTCCTAGTGTATTACTGCTCATTCAAAGAGGTCTTTCTTCTAATCTTTTCAAAGGTGATAAGGAGGCAGTCCAGGTACAGCGATGAGTCGCTTGATGGGTCTGAAATACCTTAGGTGGTGTTAGGAATAGGAACTAATGGTCTGCAGAGGTGATCTTCCTGGCAAGGAGACTAATTTTACCATTGTGTAGCTTCATGTTGAGTAGGGGTGGGGGTTTTGTGTGTGTGTTGTTTGTTTGGGTTAGTGTGTAGGCTTTCTCATACCTAGCACTTCTAGCAAACACCATCATTAGCAAGAGAACTGTTATCTTTATATCCAGCCTCTTTTACCCCTTTTCGAGATTATTCTCCCTGTAAAGGTTGGGAAAGAGGGGATTTTTAGGACCCATGTGCAACAAAGAGATTTTTCCTAGTTGGTGGCAGTAGAAACTGCAGGCATGAGAAACCTCATACTAATACTGCTTCACTAATTTATTTTTATGTATATTGCTTTTGCAATTTTTTCTTCAGAGACTGAGTCGCCACTTAAAAAGAACAGAGTGGAACCTCAAGTTTATCTTCCCCTCCTGCCCCCCAGCCTTAAGTTAAGCCTCTTTATGGTGGACCAGTGCTCTCCAGTACTGTGCTGCAGTGATGGACCGATATTGCTCAAAAGAAGTAACATTATCTGTTTAAGAGCAAGGAACTTGTGTTGCTTTGTGTTTAGAAACATCTCAGCCTAAGTCCAGAACAGGTCTGCCTCTACTTAGCTCTGTGCAAGCTGCGTGGTATCTCTGAGACCCCGTGTGGTGTATACAGCTTGTTTGTGTCTGTGTATCACTGTGATCTGTTACCCTTTTCTGTTTTTTACAGATTGTTTCTACATTTAGTAAAATCCTCCTCCCCCTGTTCAAACTGCAAAGAATTAGTTGCCTGATTACACACAACTACATAAATCTTACTGGGTTAAATAAGGAATGAAAGAAAACGTGAATTTTCCCAATTCACATATGCACTGTGGCGTTGTACTACTATGGAGCAGGATGCGGCTTGTCTGTGTATGGATCTTCATTCAACTACATCAGGTGGGCCTAGAGGCTGATAAATGTTGTTTCCTCAGTAGCCGTTGTTTCACGTCACATCTGTGATGTCCAGATGGCTTCTTGTACGGGGAGGGGCTGTTGTTGCTATCCACCTCCGCTGTCCACCCTGCAGAGAGTGTTTCAGGAGCAGTTTTCTGTCCCGGAAAGCATCTTCCACAAGCACGTATCGGGAACCAAAGTACAAGCCTCTGCAAGGTTGGGAGGAGTGTTGCATGAAACGTTGCTGATCCGCAGCGTGTCAAGTTGAGCCGAGACGGTTAGTGCGCTGGAAAGGAGAGATTTTGTGTGTGCGTAGGTGGTGATATGGAGCAGGTTCTGTGGAAAAGAGGATGTTAACTGTGTGAAAAATACGTCTTTGAGTGTGTGAGTGCCTGTGGAGGAGTGAGCAAGGAGAGGAGGTCGGTGGCGTACGGGGTTGGTCATGGCACACGTGCAATGACTGTCCCCAAAGTCAAGGGTGGGTTTTCTGTTGGTTTTTTTCTTCTTTTTTTTTAATAAAGAAAATGTGGTAGCTTCACACAGTGCTGGCAACAGCGTGGTAGGAGCGCCATGTCTAAGGTGCTGTTAGGGAGGTTACAGGGCATTCGTCAAAATCAAGCTGATGCAAGCGTGAATACTCCCAAGAATGAGACCTTTTATACTGAAAAAATGCTGAAGGCTTAAAAAAGGCTAATTTATTTAAATTATCTGTATACATGTCAAGCCCCATAGTTTCCCGAGTAAGCTGACAATTGTGAGTTGAGGAAAACTTTTCTTCAATTTAACACCTAAAACCTAATGGAGAAAGTTATACCAGAAAACCTGAGCAACTGGTTAGAGATAATCATCTGTAGTGATGCAGATGTACAAAAATACAGTTTTCTGCTATTAAGCTTTTAAATGTCAGTAAATGGCAGTTTAGTAGATCATTTGCTAATAATGATTAAATTTCTCATTAAAATGTTTCCTTCATTATTCTTCAGGTAGAAATGTGTTATTCAACGATTGTTACATCAATTATACTTAAAAAGCTCATTAAAATACTGAAATATTATCTCTCGTAGCCAGAGTACTTTAAGAGTACTGTACTAATTACAAACGGAATAAACTCTTGTAATATCACCATTTGAATTGATGCCTTATAAATTCTTAATGCAAAGCTAACATATAAAGTGTAAATCAAATATATAGATCCAATAAAACAAAACCTTTTTAATCTTGTTTTACCTTCAAAAGGGTTCTGATTATTGTAATTAAATAATGCATGATATAATAAAGATCTAGAATGTGTGATTATTTCATTGGCAATTGAATATTGGTGCTTTTTATTTATGCAAGCAATTTATCACAGACAATACGCATCAAGCATTAAAATATAATCAAATATATAGATCCAATAAAACAAAACCTTTTTAATCTTGTTTTACCTTCAAAAGGGTTCTGATTATTGTAATTAAATAATGCATGATATAATAAAGATCTAGAATGTGTGATTATTTCATTGGCAATTGAATATTGGTGCTTTTTATTTATGCAAGCAATTTATCACAGACAATACGCATCAAGCATTAAAATATTGATACAATTACACCTATCCTGCTGTCTGAACCAATAAAAAAAACTGGGACATGACTCTGCTGATGATACAAGGATGGTTTGAAATCCTTGTTAAATTTTAATATTCTGATGTGCTGGGTTATGCTAATTCTAGTGTGGAATAATATCTCCTCTATCTGCTGTTCTGACTCTTATTTCTGTGAGATTACAAATCGGGCTTCATTTAGCATGGCTAACAAGTACTGCTTGGCTTGCTGCTCCGTTGGTCACTCCTAGGAAGTAACGTTAAAAGACAGCTTTGAATTTCACTTTGTAGGGCTGTTGTTTTGCTGTGAATGCAACGGTTTAATTCTGCTGCTGCTGTGTCCTGTTATTCTTTCCAAGATTTCTGCAAAGGCTTCAGTTGCCTGTAGTTGGTGGGTTTAGGAAGACCGCTGTCAAAGCACATGAGGTTCCACTATTGTCCCGCTTTCTTAGGGCTAGCGTCGTGGTGGCATGATAAAATATGAAAGGAACGGTCAGCTTCTTTCACTCAGAACAGCAACTCTACCAGGTCAGATGTAAATTGTGAAATGGGGAAAAATTTCCATATCTCTAATCTTACAAAACTGGATTCTTTCTGAAAGAACTAAAAAGCCATTCTTAATGGGCTAGTAATGATTTTGCCACTTCTAAGCAGGTAAGCTGAGGTGCGGAGGACTACCCAAGGCTGCCTCCTGAGCCCCGCTCCTGCCGCTCCGTTGGCAGGCAACGTATGCTTAACAGCCCACAAACAGAGCACCGGGTGCCCACCCTTATTTGCTGCTTCAGCTAAGTCAACCGTCACGTAAAGAGCTCTATGGACTTGAATACAATAATGCCGGAAAGGTTTGTACAGGATTAAGCTGTCCCACCATTCATATACTCTCATTAATTTTTTGAGGGAACGTCTCGAGTACATGACGCATTTTTATAGCACAAAGAAAAGAGTGGCCCAAAACAAATACTTGCGGCTGTGCTGGCTTTAAAAAATGGCCTTTGGACATCATTCTTCTTTCAAGTGAGGAAAGAAATGGCAAGCTTCTGAATAAACAGCAGTAGAAACATCAAAAAGCACCAGCAAAATGTAAGGATTGCATAGCTGTGGGTGAAAGTAAGCCCTTTGCTGAGGGTCATCCTTGAAAATGTTTTGTATTTTCAGAGACGTAAAAGTGACTCTTTCACTTCAGAAAATTATAAGCCCATAATTTGTGTCTGATTCACCAAATGGATGAGCTCAACTTATGAAGTGTCAAACACTTGGTTCCCTTTATGTTCAATGAAGGAACAGAACATTTAGTATCTTGCAAGATGAGAAGTTCTGTTTTTTCATAACTCACCATGAACTTAGTCATGTTTTTTTACTTATCTCATGAGAGACTTTTTCTTTCTTTGCTGGATGTACTTGTTTTTCTCAGTAGATAGTGCCTGATCATCGCAAATGTCTCTGCTGTGTCATATCGATGATCTCCCGTTTCGCTTAAATTAAAATCAAGCTCTCAAAACAGAGAGTCCAATGACCAAAGGGTGGTATTTTAAGGCATCTACTTGGTTCAGATAAATATAACCAATATGGGTAAAGAAGAAACTTTTAACACCTGCTTTTTTTAATCCAAAATTGAAAGCTTGCATAAAATAAGTAATGGAAAAAAGAGAGTTAGTAAATGAAATAGGTTGCTTACTAACTGATTTTTAAACATGTAGTGTTTGTAGATATATGCTTGTGTTCGCTGTTAATTTTTGTCTCACTCGCTCCCAGCCAGGAGCTACGAAGGGACCGCATAATCACAGTGCTGTCACATGTCTGACAGAGTCTGAGGACCCGGTGCATCTACCCACTTGCAATTTGCCAGCACTTTAAAGCCATTACTACATGTGCATATTATGCTGGTGTATGTACATGTGTAGGAGAAAAAAAAAGTCGCAGGGGAAAAGCGTACCAATGTTTTTGTGTTGATAGATGGGAGTATTTGCGTTCTTACGGTCATACACATGCCTTGCTTGAAATTCTTCTGCTTTGTGCTCCAGCTTGTCTCTTTACTGTAGTTAATTGGCTGATGCTTGAGAGAAAGGACTTGGTAGCACGTAGCTTTGAATCATTTGTTTTAAAGAAATAAAAATCCTTGGGGCTTATTAGCACGGAAAAATAAATTAATGGTTTACCTGTTAAAGTAGCTGCCTGTACTGAAAATGTGTGCGCCTTACGATATAGATACTTTTTCTCTATGAAAGTAGCTGATTTAGTCAGGAAGGTGACAGTTAAGACTCGTTGCAGGAGAAATTTTTGCATCTTTGCAGAGTGACTTTTTTTTTATACTTTACCATAGTGGCTGTCCATCACAGTTGTTATGTATGCAGGCTGAGTGAGCCCGCGGGGGATCCTAGTTATTTACACTCTTTTTCAAGCTTCGAAGCTGTTATAATCATTCGCTGTCAACTTTGTGCTGACACCGAATTTTACTTTGTGTTTTTTATGCTCGGTTTGGGTCTAAAATACTGGCATCCATACCCTACACTGTAATTCTATGGGTGACTGAGTTGACCAGCAATATACAGTATTACTAACAGAGCTTTAGAAACCTGCTGCATATGGAGATTTCGGGATTTGTTGATTGTGGACAGTAAACAAAGTCCCCAGGCTTTATGCTTTTATCCTAGTGGTGGCCCTCAGGAATAAACTCCGTACCGCGTTTCATCTCATTGCATTTTCATCTTTAAAAAAAAATGTAAATATTATCTTCGTTTCCTACAAAGCTGCAAAGTTAGAGCAGTAAAACTTTTTTCATTGCATTTTTTGTTTTCATGCTCGCTTGTTTTCTCCAGGCTGGTGTTTTAAGAAACACATATTTTCCCGTGTTCGCTACACGTTTAGTGTGAAGCTGCAGAAAGTAGTGGAGCTACTGGGCTAATGGGCTAATACTTCAGATCCAAATGGAAATAATGTGTTGTGTGAAATGTTGGGAATAAATTATCATGAAAGAGCATGCATTGACAAATATATAGGGGTTTTACACCCTTTTAGGTTTAGAAAGGCAGATTTTGCATGCCTGTACTTAAATGTCTTTGGTCTGCAGTGCAGTGAATAAACAAGCTTCTTTCCCATGTGCGCTAAACCTTTGCCTTATGAACAGGACCCTTAACCTTAAAGGATAGCACACTGGCTGATTTCTGCCTGTTTAAAGTGTGAGATATTCACGTCCAAGTTACCAGCTCCCGTATGAAATTTCAGGTAGTCGGGGGCCCAAAGGGAGTGATCGCACAAAATGATACGACCCTGTTCTTAACTGGACTTGAAATAAAACTGGTCAAGGAGCTTGTGTGCTTGGTCAATGTAATAAAGTAGACAAATAATTACTGAGCAAATCAAACACACTTACACCTCAGATGATTTTGAAATATTATCTATAATCGGGCACTTCTGTGCTAGGAGGAAAGGTTAATAAAGTAATTTAAAAAAGATTGTGTGGAGTATTACAGAAACAGAAGAGGACTGGTGATCATAATTGTTAATCTCCTGAAACACCAGTCCTCTACCGCACAAGGCATGTATTTTAGTGCAATTCCTTATTGTTTATTCCGCTTATTACTGTATTATACTGCTTAATTATCTTTTGTAAGAACTCTTGGTTTAGCTTTCTCTCTTTAATAACAAATAATGCTGATGGAAATATTTCAGAGGAAAAGATTGACATTAAAATATCTACAGTGGATTGACAGATAGGTGTTTGGACACTGACTACAGAATCTCCGTTGTGAAATACCAAAATAAAGCAGGTAAATACATCCTCCGCTACTCTTTCTAGCCCTGTTGTACATGAATGGAGCTTAGCATATAACACAACAAGACAGACTGAGGTTTTGCTTTTGGTAGTTGTGATTAGTTCCTCTGAATCATCTTTCTAGTTCATGGGATTCCAGATAACCAAGGTAAGATTTTTGTTTCAAGGCAAAGAAACAGAGGTATCGGCTTAAGCAAAAGCAAGCTCTGTGTGCCAAGATGTCTCATCTTAGTTTTAAATTGTCTTTTTACCTCCTTTCTTTATTCCCGATGTAGAGTACTATGCACAGTTGAAATTTATGCAGCCACCAGGAAGCACTTGTTCTTGGGCTCGCAATGTGTGGTAGGTTATAGAACAGTTGGGAAGTTAAAATCTTCTTACCCTCATCTAGTATCAATCATAGAACGGTTTGGGTTGGAAGGGACCTTAAAGGTCATCTAGTTCCAACCCCCCTGCCATGAGCAGGGACACCTTCCACTAGACCAGGTTGCTCCAAGCCTCATCCAGCCTGGCCTTGGACACTTCCAGGGATGAGGCATCCATAGCTTCTCTGGGCAACCTGTCCCAGTGCCTCACCACCCTCTCTGGGAAGAACTTCTTCCTGATATCCAATCTAAACCTTCCCACTTTCAATTTAAACCCGTTACCCCTCGTCCTATCACTACAGGCCCTTGTAAAAGGTCCTCCCCAGCTTTCTTGTAGCCCCTTCAGGCACTGGAAGGTGCTATAAGGTCTCCCCGGAGCCTTCTCTTCTCCAGGCTGAACAAGCCCAACTCTCTCAGCCTTGAAAGGGACTGCTGTACCATTTTGTGATGATGTCATGGATCATGATGGTAGTAATTGTGTAAGTCTGTCATTTAGAAAGATGGCGAGTTTTGAAATGGACATTTGCAATTTTTGCAGGAAAATGTTGTCCTTTACACAGCATAACAACTTCACTGCTTAGACAGAAGTGCCACTTGTCAATACCAGTAATTCATGGCAAGGGGGGGGGGAAAAAAAACCCCCAAACCCAACGAAAACCAACTGTGTGTGTCCTTGGAAGAATGATTTTTCAATTAATTTGGTAGTGGAAATAGTTCATCTCACACTGCTTATGTGTAGTTAAATTCTCCCGGGTATCTCAGTGCTTTCAGTCAAGATATAACCAAAACCTTGTCAGTGGGCCAGATACACTGGTAGCTGCTCCACCAATATCTGCATCCACTGCTCATCTTTAACCCAGAATGCCACATTTACGTCACAGGTGGAGCAGGAGGAGTGTAGCAGTTTGAAATGTGGATTCTGCCACGATTTCTACTGTTTCTCATGTCATTTATCGTCTCATGGATGGATGTTTCCAGAAATACAACATGAGCTCCTTGCAGCTCTTACAGAATATCTCCCCTGATTTATGGTAGCATGGCTGATGCTTAGGGTAGCAGGAGAACTGAGAAGAAGCATAATGTGGTAAATATTTATGTCAGGGAGTTTATCATACGTATATTACTATGGCTCAAATTGAAAAAAAAAAAAAAAGCCTACTCCAAGCAGATGTGACGTTGTGGGAGAAACACAGGCCTGTTTTCCATCTCTGGGGGATACAATCCTGAGGATGTCTCAACAAATTATTTTCTCTAATATATAATTTCAGCTAGTAGAGACTAATGTTGAATAAGAACATGGCATCCTTTTAAAAAAGTTCACCTGATGTGATTCCGTTC
This sequence comes from Eurypyga helias, assembly GCF_000690775.1. Classification (NCBI taxonomy): domain Eukaryota; kingdom Metazoa; phylum Chordata; class Aves; order Eurypygiformes; family Eurypygidae; genus Eurypyga; species Eurypyga helias. The sequence goes on along the minus strand of NW_010231578.1, from coordinate 21,075 downwards.
TGGGTGAAGCAGGTTTTTTTTTTTCTCTTTTGTAACACAAACATCCCAGTATGTTGTTCAGCTGTGTCATCTGCACAATTCTACATTAAGATTGGAGTTTTCCTTTTGTAGATACAGGATATACAGGTGAGGAAGGAAACTGGATGACATCTATATGGTATTTACATAATTAAGACCAGAGCATAGAACAATGTGACTTTTTTTTGCAAATGGGGATCCAGAATTTCACACTATGAATATCTGAGAAACAATGCACTGAACAGGTTAGAAAAGTAATATAGTCACAGTAATTACTTTCATCTGGCAAAATATTTCAGTCAGCAATGACTAGCAATAAAGTAAAATGATCACCTTTAGTATATCTATTACAAAAACAATTCTCTAAAATAAGAACAGCTTAAAATATCCGCCGGAATATAAAGCATCAGTTCTGGAGTCTTGCATCGCTTTGCTATTTTCATGGGCTGTGGTACTTGCAAAACAACTGACTTGAAATGCGAGTCCTGCTTCCAGACAAAGGGGGAAAAATTGCTTCAATTAAGGATGTATAAATAAAGAGAATACTCTCCATCACATTTCTGTAAATACAAAATCTAGTTTTTTGGCTTTTAGGTTTTATACAAATCACTTATATCCCCCTTAAAAGAGATGATTTTTTAAAAAATATATAAATATAGTGAATGTGAAACACCATTAATCCAGTAGTAATATCATCTGATAGTAGTTAATCCCTTCTTAGGGATGGCTTTGCCTGGTCCTTTGGAATATAGAAATGAGCTTTTACTGTTAGGCATTTTGTTTAAGCATCAATCAGTTCTTAATGCTTAATTGTCTTCTTTTTTTGTGCTCCTCTCCTCTCCCCTTTTTTTTTCCCCCCCATAAGAGACCACCAAGTAAAATGAATACTGTCTTCAGAGGTATTTCCTTGGGAGTCTTATTACATTCTTTAGCCAGTTATTTTGTATTCTAAGGTTATGGATCAAGGGCAGTCCCATGCCTGTGGTTTGGACTTGGCTATCTGCTGTGACAGGATGATGCAGACGTACCAGAAGATCCTAATCTGTCAAAGGAAGTCTATTAAGTTCAAGCCCCTAAGCTGTCTCAGCCAAATCAGTGATACCAAACTTACATTTGTTTTTGTGATGACCATTCATTTTGGTCAAATGAAGAAATTGCTAGTGTGGTTTTTGTGGCTTCAGGGGTGAAATCTATGAATGTCACGTATCTTTTAGCCTCCCTGCTCTCTCTAAAACATTATTGAGAATGCTCCTGTATGGGGGGAAAAAAAACCCCAACCATTTTTATTGCAGCTGTTTATAAGTCACCTTGATCATAAAAAGTTGGGGAAAAGAAGCATTAGCTTCTATAAAAATAATTCTTTTTGTGAATAATAGATAAGGTTGGGGAAAAGCTAGACTGTCTGCAGACGGCTGTGTATCAGGAAGAAAAAGCAATCTTGAAATACATGAGGAAAGAGTCATTGGGCTTTGGAGCGGCAGTAAGCGCTGTTACAGACTGTGGACCTTGGGCTTGCTCTGGAAGCTGTGGGTTTGGCTGGGTTTGAGGTCCACTGAGTGTAGGAGATCAAGCAGAAAAAATTAAGGTATTTTACTGGTCTAACAGATTTAAGTACAGAACTTCAGTTTCTGTTTAAATGTTCCCCATTATATATCAAGACATGAATCAGGTGATGAACGTAGATTTTTCTTGTGCTAGTTTTCCCATAGAATAAAACATATAGAGCAGACTTAGGCAATTTTTGGTGAGATAAGAACAAATTTCTTATTTTGCAACCTTTTTTATTTCCAGGATATTTTCTTTCTCAATTATGTTTGATATTATAATTCCACTGTCCTCTTAGCAAGTTGCAAGGTCAAATTCTGTCCCTGTTGTGGAGTTGGATTTTGGCCATGGACTTCAATGGGCTCTAATTCACATCTTCTGTGTAGTCCCCTTTAGCAGAAGCTTGTCTAGCAAACTTTCTCCAAGGAAGACCTGAACTCATGAATCCAAGTGAACTCTTGAATCCCAGGTGTTTTATTTGGTCACGTTGGAGCCTTCGGAACTTCAGTGAGGCCGTGCTCAAATAAAAACTTGCAGGCCAGATCAAGCAGTAAGTGATACCTTAGGTTGCTCCCTTTGGTATGTTAAGGGAGATTGCACAGGCAATTGTATAGGCAGCACGTGGGCATTTGAAAGGTGCCGCATCCCTCTGAAGTGTCTATGACACTTGGCTGCTTTTTAATTTGTGCTGTTTTCCTTCTGGATGGGACTGTTTAGAAAACCTCAATGGAGAGCATTGTATAAAGGGTGTGAAAAACAACAAAAAAAAAAGGAATCAAAACCCGGTGCTTATAAAATGTGAGTTTGATTATGCCGTGTTGCACCCCATTTTATTAGCTCTGTTGTCCTGCTGTTTTGTTCAAATTCTCTCCACGTGAGACTCTTATTTATAAGTTTATGTGACTTTCCACTCCTCTTCTGATTCCTTCCTGCTCCTGTTTTCTCCTCCTCCCTGCTTGCCAGCTACTATACTTAGGACAGCTAATTCTTCAGGAGGGCCTATTTCCTCAGGAATGTGAAACGGCATTCAAAGTCCTCAGCTAATTCACCAAGTTCCACAACTAGCAGTAACATCTGGATGCAAAATGTGTGAATGGAAAGCTCCTGCAAGAGGGATTAGAGGGTAGATATAGAACAGAAAACTCTCAAATTACAGTGTTTTTAAATCACATTTTTAAGATGTAGGTCATTCTTAAACTAACAGTTTTTGTCCTTAGTTATTTTTTTTAAAAAAGGAATTTAATTTAAAAGCTAACTTTATAAAACTTTATTCCTGTAACTGTTTCTTTGTTCTCATCAATACTGTTTTTAAGACTAACAATGGGCAATACCAGAAACAATGGTGTAAAGTTCCCAAGGATACTGGTCCTGAACTCTTGTGTTCGAAACCAGCTTCAATTTATCCACGTGCTCAGGAACCTGCAGGACTGTTGCCTCGCAGAGCAACATACCCATTTCTCATACCCATAACTTTCTCTCATACCCATTTGGAGGGATGTTAGCATGCATCGAGCTAAGGTGTGAATTTATAGCACCGTAGCAACACCGTACTAAGTCTGTGTGTCACGTTTTATCTTACACAGAATGGTCCTCTGCGTGGTATGATTAAGCATAAGTAGTCTTGGGGTGCATCTGTGCTGCAGGCCAAGATGTGAGTGAAATCCAAGTGCCCGCCCTGGGCTTGCTTTGAGCTCCGCTGTATAGAGTCAGACTTGCAGACACCTTATCAGGAGTTCTGTGTCAATGTTTATTCTGCTTCTGGGTTGTACTTTTGGAGCCGTGCGCAGCTCAGCGCTGCCACGGTTACACTGCTACCGGTTGAAAGCTAGTTAAGGGAAAGCCACCTGCTGCAGCGTAACCTTCTAAGTACAGTGTTGAGATGGACGAGAGCACTGCGATTCACATCTGCACCCAAACACAATCTTCTCTGGATCCTGAACCGTTTGGACACCAGTCCCTAAGCAAGTGCAGGTTTACAGCTGAGCTGCAGAGTACATCAAGGGAGAAAGGCAAGGTTTTCACCATCCCTTGATGTGACCCCAAGCACACCGGTGGTTAGGTATAACCTAGGCTGAGCTCGCCCGTCTGAGTAGCCCAGACTACACGGGGCCAAGGCTAGCAGGCGTTCCTACTGAGTTCAGCAAAGCATCGCTGGAGACGCTGTGTTGTCCCAGCTTTGAAAAACCAGTGCTCTGCAAGTTCACCTCCTGCTTCTGCATTGGTTACAGGAGAAAAAGGAGATTATACGTTGCTCTATGGGCTGATATATGTATTAGGCGGAGTTGGTAATGTCACATCACTCAGCCCACAGTATATACAACAGTGAAATATCATGTATAATGAGGATACTGCTGTCACAGTGAGTATGGCAGTATGTGGCAGGAGGAATTAGATAGCACAGTGTTCAGCTAAGTGAAAAAAATAGGAGATCAAACCCTGAAATCAAACCTGCAGCACAGTTCTGTTGCTATCTTTTGCTTTGGAAAAACTTCCCTGTTCTCAAAATTAAAATGGTAAAAACATATAAAAGCGGTGAGAAAGCTCTATAATTACACATAAAAGTGTTCCACCTAACTGCTTCTGGCCCCCCAAAAAAGCAAGAAACTGGCAAGAAATTATCATTTCAGATTCCAGCAGATTGGACTGATCCCTCAGTCTTTCCAGTCCCTTGGATGTGGTGGTTAATCATTCATGCGTCTTCTGAAACTGAAGTTGCTGATTTTCTGCCTTGGACTCCGTTTAGAGCGATCTGAGGGATGCTGTAACCCCGATTAGCTGCCTTACCCTGGAGTGAAGAAGTATCCTGTTGTTGTAGAGGCACTGTGGGTACTTTGTGCACCCCTTAAAAACCCCAAGACAAGTAGTTGCACTCCGTTCGTGAATGAGCACACCAAGTAAGGTCAGAGGATGGTTTCCTGTTAGAATACCCTGTAATACCGCTTCTTTCAGATCGTGCCTGCGTATTGAAAAAGATTGTTTGTTTTCAAAGGCCCTATGTATGTGTACAAAACTGATTTGAATAATTTTAAACTTGGCAATATAGGATATTGTTGCTTATGGCAGTCAAACAGCTAATCTACTTGATGCGGTGATAGTGAAGATGCTTCAGGGATGGGTGTCAGTCACACGGTGTGTGTGCTAGAGCTCTTCAGTAAGGCTTTTGTTATTTCAAGTCAGTATTTTCCGTTAGAATCCCCCCAGCTAAGAAATCAAATGAAAAGCCAAGGATCAACCTTGCATTTCAAATATGAACTGGAAACAAACTCAATTTACAATTCACTAGATGAAAATTGTGCTCTTCTTCCATAATTCAATTCACATTTGGTTTATTTGAGAATTCATGTATTATAACATTCTTGCTCGCACTTCTGAATATCTTGGTTTGTTACATTCACTAAGGCTGAGTTTCATACGGTTTTATTATTATTATTTTAATTTTTTCTGGCTTCACATTGTGTGTGGAGTCCTCCCCCTCCCGACAAGACCTTCCACCTGAGGGCAGCACAGTCATCAGCTCTGACTAACTTAACTCAGAGTCAATCTTTCTTGTCCCAATCCACTTCCACCGCAGCTCCAGGTCACGTTTTGTTTTAATCCTCCCCTTACATTGTTTGCAATAATGAGATATGATCACTCTAACTTTTCAAACCTTTCGACTTCGTTTTACTGGGAGCTGCGTCCCTTACTTTATGTCACAATATAGAGAATTTACCTCCGTTGCTCCCTGTGCCACTGTAGCGCGCAGCATCTTTCTTCTATTACCTTAATGTATTAATGTTAGAAGTAGCATACCCAGAATGAGACGCTAGGAGGGTCTGGATATCAGTGTGAAAACGTATACTTTTTAACTTCGTGCTCTTCCAAACAAACTGAACCTTTGTTTTTCTACTATTCTGAGACTTCTTCTCTTAAACTGGATGCTGGCAGTGCCAGAGGTAACACCTTTCAGCAGGTAAAATATGTTGTTATGGAAGGGATGTATGGCAGGGATGCTGACAACAATTAGCACATGCTACTCATTAACAAACGGAGATTACAACTGAGCCGAAATGGCAGGCTGCCATCAGCGTGATAGTTACGGGGCAGTTTAATTTCTAACGAATGTGAGCACTGGATTAGTAACAATATTCAACAAAATGCTGCCTGCATTCTCTTATGGCTTTCATTACCAAATTGAAAATCTGTGTAGATTTCTGAAAATTACTTTTAAATGTAGCCAATCTCCTCGACTGCAAGGCTTGATTTGCTGGTGAGGGAGTCCTGCTGTGAGATTTTAATGAAAGATCATAGTGCCCCTCCAAGACCGTCAAAGAGCTATGGGCCCTAAAAGACCTGAAATAATCTGTTTTACTTTTAATGGCAGCCATTTTATATTCATTAAGATCAAAATGCAGTTTTGCAGGCAAATTGCAAAGCTGTTCCACTCACAGCTTGAGAACCTGGAGGCCCTACAGCTTTTTATCTTGTTCATAAGCAAATATGCAGTTAATATCTTTTAATATGCTTTGATGC
>NW_010231578.1:0-10000 GCF_000690775.1 Eurypyga helias | reverse complement strand
CTTTGTTCGGTTGCTCATAGACAAGTAATAAAATATACCAATAATATCTCTGTTTGCAATAAGCTTTAATTATACAGACACCTGATAAAATGCAGATGAGCTATCTGCTCTCTGTGTATGAGGAGTCTAATAAATAGAACTGGCAGCTCATCTGTGTGCATGTATGTGTGTAAGAAAGTGTGGGAAAGAGAGGGACTCATCTGTCATAACACTGATAGCTTTGAGGGTGGGACTTAGTCGTTTTCACAGCTTTATTGGCTGAAATTATCAGATGGAAAGGGTTGGCACTGCTGTGCACATGTGTTTGTCTATACGCTTTTCCCCCCAAGTTTGTAGGTAAAGGGAATAACGGACAGGTATGAAATTCTGTGCTTTAATGATCTACCTTATTTTTTTTATTTTAACGATTCCAAGTTCTGTTTTCTTTTCCCTTTACTAGCATCAGTAAAACGGGAAGATTTGCATACTTGGGAATTGAGGATGGTTTTTAAAATGTTGTGGGGAAATGTGGACACAGGATACTTTTTTTTTTTTTTTAAAAAAAAAAAAACCTTATGGATCCTGGTCTGTGGTATTTACAAGTCAGGTTTCTTTTCCAGGCAGAGGCTAGCCCTACATTAACTCTCTGCACCATGGTCACTAAGAATCCATTTGATCCCTGTGTTGTCTTCTCCTGTTACGGTGAATGTTGTAGTGTCACGAGTGTGCTTTGAAAGCTGCAGTGGGGCTCTGCCTCTCCCGCGTTCTTTAATCATGGCACCTAGGTCATATATGAAAGCAAGTCTCAAGGCACGAAAGGTCAGTGAAAGTAGTGTTTAGTTTAATTTCTGCCTCCCTCATCTTTTCAGTCTTCACTGAATTATCCCGGATCTCATAAGAAAACATTGGTTAGTGATCATTAATCCTCTACATACTTACTGTTTGTTTACCTTTTTTAGAGGATGCTGGGGACAGGGTGAAATCGGGCCTGCAGTAGCATTCACTGTTTAGTGTCAGACACTTATTCCAGCAACTGCCCTGAAAGGAAAATACGTATTCTACATCTGGTGGAAGTTAAGGAATTTCTCCTTATTGCCAAGAGCTTGAAGTCCAGGGTTTTTTTAAAGCAGAACATGATATATGATGCTCCTGCTGTTTCTTTCTTACTCTTAGCTGTTTATAAGTCTGGGAAAAAGAAGAATTGTAGTTGTTGCTTCAGCAGGCGCTTACTTGAGTGTTTACTCTAGTCAGGTCTCACAGGCTGTTTCCCAGTAGCGGAGTGCATGGGACGTGCTCCTGAGATCATCCTCCAGGTTAGTTTCCAAAACACTCCTGGTTCAAACTACAATACTTATATGGGCACATCTTGGGAATCCCAAAGTTATTTCGTTGTTTGTGTAGTCCTTACAGTGTGATGCTGAGTGAAGACAGGCAGTCGGATCCAGGCTGGGAGCGTATGAGATAAGGCTTTCTCTCCAAGTGTGTTAAGCGCAACATCGCGCGTTTCTGTGCTGACTTTCGGCTGCTCCTTCTGTATCTGACTGGTCTGTAGACCCCAGGTTTCTGTAGCAAAAATGCCCAAAATAATGTATAGAAAGTTATGAAAACTTCAGCGTTTGGGACACATGGCTGCTGCTGAGGGGATTCCAGGTTCCCTATATTTCACATAGTGATTGACAGTACTTGGACAGAATTATTCTAAATGCTTGCTACTTTAAGGAATATATGTAATCCTTTTCATAATGGGAGAGAGATTCTGCCATAGATAGAAAACCATATTCTGGAAGCATCAGGCCTCAGAATATGAGATTTGGTAGGAGTAACACTGCGGAGAAGTGTTATGAAAAATGTGGAGGGGTGGAGTCAGCCTTGTAGAGCAATTTTGACAACCAACATTCAGAATTGCCAGCAAATAAAGCGCGTAGGAGTGCTCAGACCTGTGGGCAGGATCCACCATCGGGTGGATATCGTGAGAGAGGGTAAAGGGACAGTAGCCCCCGCGTTCGGGCAGTTTGCTGCGGCGTATGCGAGACGCCCTGCGTGAGGAGTAAGAATTCGTGCCCCTTCACCAGCACTGGCTTGCTTTGTTCACAGCTGCACTCAGCCCTTAAATATTTGTGTTGACCTGATGGCAAGTGAAGATGTGTAGAGAAAGGAGTTCAAACTGTTGACCTGCCAACACAGGCTTTTGCAACTTGACTCCGGTTGTTTAAGATCTGTGATCTGCCGTTGAGCCATTCTCTTCCCATTGAGGAGAAATGAAAGATACACGTGTGCGCTACGTAGATGTGCAAGCAAGGTTATCGCAACGTGGAAATGTAGAGATTCTGACACAGAAATACCTTGTTTTCAACCCAGATTAGGATGTAAAGCTGAAATACTGAAATTATATCGTGTACTCTTGTTTGGCAGTGCTAGGGAATATCTGAAGTGTGCTAATCTTAAACATCCTGAATAATAGTTGAATAAGGGTGATTTGTTGGGAAAACTTTTTGGAATAAGAGCAAGAGTTTCCACTGAATTTACATAAGCCAGAAAACGTGTGGGCACACAAGAAAGTCTCTGTTGTTGTGGCTAGCCCTCACAAGAACCGGTGTACAGAGATATATAGTACCTGCGTGTTTTTATACTCCTTGGGGTAACATATGCATTTATGTACATGTGTACTTTTCATCAGAAGTTTAGAGTTGACAGTATAATGTGCAAATTGTCAGGGTGTTCAAGAGGGTTTTTTTGACAAGAATCTCAATGAAACCTGGGATAGATACCGAACCTGTGCACTGATTTTGTTATTTTCTCAAAATTTTTTTGTTTTTAATGTACCTGTGTGCTAGCCTGGGCTGGCACAGCTCCACTAGCAGGGTCTCTGCCCCATCACCACCTCTACCTCTCAGGTGAACCTGCCCCACTCTGGTCTCACCCCAGGCCTGGAGCACCTCTTCTTCCTCACCTCTTCCTCCTCTGGTCTCCAGGCTGTTTGCCAGATTTTTTTCCTCAGTCCTCACTGACGGGTCCCATTTTGTGTGTTCTTAAATGTGGGCTGGCACAGCTCCACTAGCAGGGTCTCTGCCCCATCACCACCTCTACCTCTCAGGTGAACCTGCCCCACTCTGGTCTCACCCCAGGCCTGGAGCACCTCTTCTTCCTCACCTCTTCCTCCTCTGGTCTCCAGGCTGTTTGCCAGATTTTTTTCCTCAGTCCTCACTGACGGGTCCCATTTTGTGTGTTCTTAAATGCCCTTCCCAGGTGCCATTTTGTCCTTCCTTACACCCCTGAGGCGCTGCGGAGGGGCTGGGCTGTGCCCTGGGGCTGCTGGAACCAGCTGAAACCAGCCTTGGCCTCTCCTCAGAGCGCAGCTGATGCCTGGGCACCCAGTACAAGTGCAGATCTCAGGAGGAGAGTGAAAATAAAGGTGATAAAAGAGTAATAAGAAATGAAACGTGAGGAAAGCCGCGGTTAGTAACGCCTATGAGTGATAAAGCGGGCAGCGAAGGGTGAGGCGGGTGGGAGAGCAGCCTGGGTGAGCGCTGTTCAGGGCAGCTGGACAGTGTGTGTGTTTAGGGTGTAACAGGCCAGAGCACGGTGGGAGTTTGGCCGCTATGTGTGTGAAGAAAATAAATGTGTGAATTGCTAAGGAACTCTTAGTTTCCCTTACAGTTTCATGCTGTACAGGTATGTATCTGCACACAAATCACTGCTTTTTGGAGCTCCTGGAAACACTGAGTTTGGGCAGAAGCTGTAAATCCTAATGGATTTCCCGTAAACATGGAAGAGGCATAGTTTCCCTTTACTTGTAAGGATTGCATAAAATTGTTCTTGTGAACAACAGATTTCTCCTTAGATCAACACAGTTTGTACATGTAATCGTCCAGCAAGTAAGCTAAAATACTTACCTCAAAGTATACAATAGCCCGCCAGACCTATATTTTCGTATTCTGCACTAAATTTCTTTCAGTGCTGAATACCATAAATTTTGCACGCGTAAGATAGATATTTGGCTCCATCTTTAATATCTTTAAAGAATAAAAACATTTTAATTACTCAAATTGTTAATTAATATGTGATTCACGCCACAGTAACAAGATATATCAGCAACACTCCTAGAATCAATCAAGTGAAGGTTACTGTTTTATTTAGGAGCAAATTGAAGATTCGGTGTTTTAATTAAAAACTTTGTGTTGTATCTAAAATATCTACTTTGCTTTTATCATTCTGTAGTTCTATTTTTAATATTCCAATTTATTTAATCATGTAAATTAATTTTAATCTAAAATTGCCATTGAAGTTAAGCGACTATAGGGAAGGAAAGTTTACAGCTGCTCATCGCTTCAGTTTTAAGAATGGGCAGCAGTCACGTAAAAGAATAAACTGTTAAAATATATGAACCTTTAATTTAAAATTAGATTAGAAAGACTTGAGTTTTCCGTTACCTGCATGGAAACGTAAATTTTGGAAAGGAGGACCAAGAGGACTGAAATTAAGCAAAAGAGAGGTAAAATATAATTAAGTATGAAACTCAGGAGTTGAAATCAGGATGCTAATGCCTCTTCTCAGTTTGGCTTCTGCGTAATGGAATAAAGAAGTTATTTGTACAGATGTTAATGTCTGTAGCTTCTAAAATCTGCAGAGAACTGTCTCTTGGGTTCTTTTCCTCAGACATGAAATGTAAGGATAATACTCAGCCCTGTGTACATGTAGCTGTGTGTCTGTGCGTACACATTGGCAATGCCCAGGTAATTCGGACATTTCTTTTCATAAATCTGGGTGCAAGACTGAAATTGGTTGGCAAGATCAACCAGAAAATGTAGCTGTGTGTGGATAATTACCTGAAGGCTTCAGACCAAACTATGCTCTTCTACATGCAGATACTGACTTTAAGTGATTTTGTGCCTCCTTGCTGTATCTCTGTATGTATCTAGAGGCAATACAACTGCATTTTTAGATATCTGAAGCACACGTGTGTCTCACATCGGTCACAGAATGGTGTGCCACATACTATTCCACGGGCCGACTTACGGCATCAGTTTTCTCTTTCCACCGGCCACTCTGGCAATTGCGTATACTCAGTCCTTCTGCCTAGCCAGGTCTTACTCGGTCCTAATTACGTGAGGTCCTGCATGAGAAGGCTGCGAGTGAGTAGTTGGTGCATGTTTTTGTTCCGCTGTGGTGGTACTAGTGGCATCAGTCCAAGCAGCAGGATCAGGGATGGACAGAGAATAGGAAAGGCAGCAGATGGAATAGGGAAGAACTGAAGAAACAGAACACGTGCTGGGAGCAGAGTATGTCTGGGGCAGAAGAAATTTACATGAAAATTTAGGGTATGTGACGTATGTTTGTTTGTTTTCTATAGTTGTTTTGGTAATAAAGAAGCAGTTAAGGTGGATTTAGGGACCTTTTCTCTGGTATCTTTCTGCACCTTCCGCAGGCTTCTTTCTGGTACCTCTGCCTCCTGTCCGATGTCCTCCTTGGTCATGAGCGTAGACTTTCAGGGTAATTTTTTGAATTATTTTGTATATACCTTACTCTCTGTCCTTGTGAGGGATCCTGTCCGCGTGTGAGTACAAACATGAGTGTCTGAAAGCTGGCAATGCAGGCGGGTTGGGTACAATTGCCCTGGTGCTTGTGCAGGCAGGAGGGAGAGAGGGGTGTGCAAAATTGATCTTAAAATAAATTAACTGCCCTCTAACAATGCCTTACCCTGAGCATCGTTACATTGTTGCTACAATGTTGCAATATTGTTTCCTACAGAATTACCACACTTAAATACCTATTTTGGTAACTTAAATACCTAATTGGATTTACAGTCCTGGAGTTCTGTGGCTAAACCTGGTACGTTGCTTTGTGCCAAACAAAAAGCCCTCCGTAGGGAAACTGTATGAGCTCCCTACCTGTGTTTTGGTTTTAATTTGAGAGATGGCAGTCAGATGTACTACAGGACTAGGTGTTTAAACCTTTATGTGTTTTAGAAACTGCCTCTGCTCCAGTGGTTCTCCAGCATTTCAATGTTTGGATGAGAAAGGTTCCTCTGTAGATCTCTGCTCGACCGCAACGATTCCGTCCTGTGTCCCACCAGCAGGAGCTTTGTGGCATACGGGATGTTGTTAGACCTCAGTTCAGTGTCTGATGCTGTAGCGTCATGGATGTTAACGTCATGTCTGTGGCTCAGCTGTATATCCTTTCCCATCACTGTAACAGCAGCAGCCTTTGTTTTACAAGTTTCTCCTGAAAATACAGAGTATGTTTGTAGATCGTGGTCTTTCAAATTGAATTCAGCCTATAGAATCTGTGGGGAATATTTTGTACAAAGATGGCTTTGAAGCAAAGGCCCAGGTCCAAACGCCTTTCCTGAAAATCTGTATTTGAATCGCATTGTATGTGAATTAGGCATGGCCAGTACACACTCAGTGAACCACTGAAAGCTTTGACCTTTTTGGCATATTGGCTTAAATTGTTTCAAGGAAATGAAAAACCATTAAAAAAAACATTGACCAAACAGCAAATACTTTTTTTTTCTTTCTTTCTCTTTCCAGTAGAAACTTAACTTTGTACCTGTAGCTGATATGTCAGTAACAGTGTATCTTAAAAAAAAGTGGTGTTTTTTTTAATGTGTCAGACTCTTACAGAAATTACTGGTTTGCCACTCAGTATTTTGAAAGAAAGGAAAGACTGAAGTGTTTGCCTTTTCCTTTATACCTCTGAGGTGCCCGAAGCACATCCATAGTTCAATGCCATCTGGGAGAACCAGGGATGACTTCTCCACATAAGTCAATAGAACTTGTGCCATTGACTTTGCAGATCCAGCGTTTCACCCAAGCAGTCTGCCTAGTGATTTTTAGTATTGATGTTCTGTGACAAAACTTATACTTCCTTTTTATAGAAACATGCTTCTTCCACTGATGGACATGACCCAGCAGTTTAAGTGGCTTGACTATATCAATTTATTCAAGAAAAAAAACTTAAAAAAGGTAGTCTGTGTTTAAGTGCTTTAGCTGAAAGCTCGTCACACTGTCTCCTTTCTTCATTCTGCAGTCTTTTTAAGTAATGTACTAGGGAGATGATCTGTAATAAATAAAGGACAAAGAATCCTGTGTTCAGAGACTGTATTTGTTTAGTGAACCTGAGAATTTCCAACATAAAAGTTACAAATATTTATTTGATAAGTGACAGGAGAAGGAAGGGTTTGCTGAGGAGCAGTTTCAGTACAGCCAAACCATAATGATGTTAAGCAAGTTACACCTACAAATACCTGTTGTCAAGCGAAAATAAGATCGGTTGAACTCAAAGGAGTGGCAGAAAAACTCTTCATGCTTCAACAGAGCACAGTTCGTTTGAAGTAATTGTGACTAGTTTCCGTACAATTAACTGTTTTTTTTTTTCTTTTTGAAGTGGGGGGAGAGACAACAAGAACAATGCATCTAAACAACTTTTGCTATATTATGGGATAATGTCCTGTTTATCTGTGGGGTGTGTGTGTGGGTTAACTTCCAAATGGCAAAATGAAAAGCAATTATAAAATCTGTCAATCTCTCAGAACTTGCAACTTTGGTAGGAAGTCACTTGTTGAGATAAAGAGGAAACCTTTAAAATACAATCTGTTTACTTGCTTAAGATTGAATTTGTGCAATCGTTTGGAAGTTGCTCTCTATGCCTGGAGAAGGCAGGCTGTGGTCAAGCAGGCATGCTGCATTCTTAGTTGTGCCTGCAGTGTCTCTACAACCTCCTTCTATAGATGTGCTTCCTTTCCTCATGCTTTCCTAAACCAAATATGTGTGAAGTTCTGTAAAATTCAGAGGTTTTAGGCATTGTCTTGAGAATTATATAGATAATTATTGTTGATGTTTTATTAATAGGAGGGGGTTTTGAGGCCTTTCATTAGATTGGAGGAGGTGCGTGCAGGAAGGTGACTAGTACGTTTTTCTTCTATGTATGACTTTGAGATGCCTTCTTACAAGATCAAAGACTATTTTCAGTCAGTGGAACATGAAAGGAAGGAATAGGAACACCCACATTGTCTTTTTTGTGATCCGGGCTTTGAGCAGATGTCTTCTTTCTGCATGCTCTGTGGCTGCAAGCAAGGTAGATGTGGGACATTTCATCCTGAGCTAACCACTGCTGGCCATCTGAGCTAGTAGAGCTGCAGGGCTTCCAGTTGACTTGAGGGACCTGGTGGTTGTCTGCTAAAGATTGCTGTTATGCCCAGTAGTTGCAGAGGAACTGCCAGGGGATTGAAGGCAGCCAGCATTAACTGTCGTGTAATTTCATCACTGTGTGGTGATGAAATCTTAGTAAAAGGGAGGAGGTGACTAAAAGGATATGCTGGAAGAGCTGTGCAGTTACACAGGCTCGTGCAGAGGGACTTTGAGGCTTTTCCTTCTGACAACTGCACAACATCTGCTGGATTTCCCTGTGGATTTTAGCGTTTCTGCAGGCTGCTTGCTCATCAAAACCACCATGTCCCCACTGACAAAGGGTGGGATTTTATCCTATAACTCAGGTACTTCAGTAATGCCTGAGGTAAGAATACAACTGGGGTCGGCTCTCTCCACAGTCGGTAGGAACTGGCAAAAGACAGTTCAGGCTTCACACAGGAATAGTCACTCTCACAAGGACCCTGTTTCTGAGGATTATGTATGGCCCAGCATGACTTGATTCCATAGGTGAGCACTTCATGGGATAACCAGGGCCTCAGTCTCTCTGGTCACTGACATTCGTTTGAGTGAATTATCCTCTCTCACAAAATGGCAGTTTAAAAACAGCAAAAATGAGTGCACATGGGGGAGAGAAAGCATGATATAAGCATGTAGGTGTTGTGCTATGGAAAGGACATAGTAAGTGACTTAACATGCCATTTATTTGTACAGTTAGGTGTTATTTTCAAAGTCAGCAAAACTTTCCAAAGCTCAGCATTTTGGAAATTGGAGTATAATGTATAATTACATACAACATTCCACCTTAGTTAAATGGTCTGATGGCTCAGGTTGTGTATGTAAGCTGTAAAAGGAGACTGCCTGTGGAAACTGTCTCGCATAAGGGCTTGGAATGCAGGGTTACATTTCAAGGAATCCTTAAAGACTATTGTTTGTTGAATTGTTTATTAAATGTATGTATTTAATGGAATTTTTGTGTAGAAGATCTATTTATCCTTTGGAGAAGTGATTGAAGACCTTAGGCAGCCCCAACATTACTAATGACAAATGAACATATTCAGAAGCCCAGAAGTGAAGTCCAAAAGACTTTCAGACATTGTTTTTCTTGGATGGATGTTAAAAACCTTTAAGTTTTGAGAGGATTCCTATGAGAAAGCACCTTTAAACTGAGAAAGGTCAATTTCTTTGACAGCCAAGACAGGAGGTTTCAGAGGGGTTACTGTGATCCAAAATCTGAATTATGTATGTCAGTCCTTAGGGTGTATCTTTTAAAGTGGGAGTGACTAGGGCTGGAAACCTGGTGGGACGGTGGCTGCTCATTTCCAAATGCAAGTAGGATATTACATTTAAAACCCATGTTGGAAGAATGCTAAGGTTACAAAGTTAAGCGCTCTGAAGGCAAGAAATGCCTCAATTCAGGTGGCTGAAACCCCTGAGTTATTCACTGGACATCTTCAAATGTCTGTATCAATGGAGGTGGGGATCCCTGTGCTCACAGCCATGTCTGCCGGTTTACTTTTGATTCACACTCCCGTTCACAGCAAGTGAGGCAAGGATGCAGTTAGAGAGGATGCCATGGTTATTTGCCTACGCTTCGGTCCAAGCTCTCGTTTTCACTTCTGGGGAGTGCTCAGTGCCGTGATGGCTGCACAGAGAACTTTCTAGAGGTGTTGAGGGCCAGGAAGGGGAGTATGGAAAACAGAGGGTCCCTGCTTCAACCCAGGCACGAAGGGAGAAGGGCCTGATGGGGCACTGTCCTGGCAGCCCTTGTCTGAAACATCCTCGTAGTAGGCCGAATCTTCAGGGAAATGTTTTGATGCCAAGTCTAAGGCTCCACTGAATAGGGGGAACATCTTCCCCCTTCCCGCCCCCAC
>NW_010231577.1:970-5314 GCF_000690775.1 Eurypyga helias | reverse complement strand
TGCTGGCCAGAGTTAATCCACGACAACTTTCTATTACTGTTGGTTAGTGATGGATAGGTAAGTGGTCTTGTTTAATGATTTTATTTTTTAATTAGTAGAGCTATCAACAGACAAAACAAACTTTATTTGTCACTCTTTTGCCATAAGACACAATTTTGGGGTGAAATTTACCCCAAACCCATGGCATTCTTCTGACTTCAGCAGAGATGCGTATGCTACGAGTATGTGTAAATGATTCCACAAGTCCAGAAAAGAGTGATTTTATTTACATGCTTCTATGGCAATGCTTTTTGCCTAAAAAGCCCACCCCAAAACCAGAGTAAAATTTCAAAAAGAATTCTTTATACTTCTTGCAGAATGTATACAATCAATGTGTCATTCAATATACAAACAATTTTCAGGAACTAAGAGGTAATTAGAAGTATTTCATAAGTAACTTGCTTATGACACATCTAATCCTAACAGTTTTTAAAATGTGGTTCATTTCACTTTTTTTCTCTCTACCCACAGAAAACCAGAAAAGAGACAGTGCAGTAGATGTATTTTGCAATTATTGTGCATAATGCTAGCTTTATATAACAGAAATAACGGTTTTACTATCAGTCCTTAGATTGGATCTGTGTTGGTCACAGCTGTCTGCCTAGTAAAATCAGGTAAATCAAGTTTCTTATTAGTGTATACTAATATTGCGATAAACCACTTATCTTTTGCTGCCAGCTGCCTCTTAGAGACAGGCAAGCTGGTTCATTTGGGATATTTCTTATTTCTGCCTTGATCTGCAATTATATAAGTAATTGGTGTTCAAACCACTAAATCTCGATGCAAGTAAAATATTTTTTAAAATTTGAAACAACCGAGGGTCAATTAAAGTATCTTATTTTGTCACAAATTTAGAAAACTAGGCAGATGCCGCCATCCTACTCACTACAGAAACATGAAAATAACTCCATACATCATTATGAAGTAGCAAACTTCTCTTAATGTTTTGGGGGATGTCACTTGTTATGGTTGAGATGAAGTGGCATGCAAGGACTATTTGCAACAAAAGAGTCTCGTTAAAGCCCCTTCCTGAAGCAGTCAATAAGGATTGTAGCATTTTCCTGTTCTAAGGAGCCTGAAAGACACTTCTTACAAGATTATCCACCAGACATACATGTCACAAGTAGGACTAGCATGCCAGTAGATGTATATCTTTTTAAATTTAAACTTAGGTCTCAGCCTTAAGTCCTTTCACAGCCACTCTTCATTCCCCTGATGCCTTTTCATCTTCATGTACACAGAGATGCCAGACACTGATATGAAGACCTTTATATTTTGATTCTTCTCCAAAAACAGCCCTAGGGCAGAGTTATGTAGATTTTATTTAACCTGTGTTAATTGCTATTGGGAGAGGGGGATGTAATTTGACTGCCATTGTAACGGAAGAGGCAGCTGAGAATCACAAAAATTTACAGCCTGAGAGAAAAGGTGAATGGGGAAAAACTGTTTCTGCTGGATTTTTCTAAATTACCTTTTCCCCCTCTCAACATATGCACACATGGAGAACTATGCAAATGAAACCAGTTGGATGACAAGCATACTAATGCTACCCTAATTTGAAAATGAAAATTGTCTGAAATGAGAAGTCAGATTGAATGCAATTAGAGCAGCCTAAACAAAGAGAAACTTAGAACTGCACTGATTTGTCCTTTTCAAGTCTCCTAGTGATGGGTACAATAATGAGTCTGATTGTGACTGTAGCCTTTATAATACTACTGTGCACCTGTGTACCTCTGCACAGACCTGCTGCCCTGCAGGGTTCCATTTTTCAAGTCCCTTCCCTCTTCCTGCATGTGAAGCCATGACCATAGCATCAGTCTAATTAGAGGGAATAAAAAAGAAACCATGGCATGCAGCCTACTGCCTTTAATACCAAACCATTGAGTTGGAACCACTGGCTAGAATTCAAAGAAAAAAAAATAAAATAAGGCTTGGATGATGGAAGATATTAGAAGGTTTTAACCCTTCCTTTTGACAATCTACTTCTTAACCTAGTTGTTTAGTGAACTGCAAAATAAAAAGTTAATATTTGTTCTCCTCCCACTGCCACACAATTTCTGAACATATAGCTTGAATTTTCAACAGTGTGCTATACGTGGGAAGACTCAAAATATTCTGAATATTCTCTTGAAATAACAAATTTAGGAAAATAGAGAGAAAGAGTGAGACCCTAACACTTGGGTAAAAGAAGAGACAATAGTCTAACTCTGTCCTGCCTTGTGTTCTGTTGGAGAAAATCCATCTTGAATACTTTCAGCAGCACAGTCTGTTTGGTGTCATTCCTGGTCATACCCTGACTCAGTGTGTCCATTCTCCAAGAGCTGGTGCATCCCAGGAGGTACTGACAAACTGAGAGTGCACCTGCAACATAACACTGGTACCAATATAACACAGGTCTTAGTGTTATTGCTACTCTAATATGCTTCTAATTGTTTCTAATCAGTTTATTGCATTTCATGGAGAAAGTGATGACAAATCTTATTTTCTTTAGCACAATTTTTAGGTTTGTAAGGTCCAGCAGTTTCCCGATGGGTCTGGGCAATTCCTTCTGCTTCAGGTTTCTTACAGTCACTCGTACTTAACTGTCCTGCACTCTTGAGCAGATACTACCTCCCCCACTCTCCTTTTTTTTTCCTCTACCCTTAAGAGAACACAGCTAAGCACAAAGACTAAGACATTCGTATATTTTTATTTTCTCAATCTGGTTGCTTTATGCAACTTCACTGGTGAGCAATAAGATCTTGTCTTAGGAAAGGTATGAGTGGAGAAGTTAAATTACAAATTACCAAAAAAGTAATATTTTCTAAGCCAGAAAATGTCAGCAAAAAAAGAAAAAAAAGAATTTTTATTTTTCTGCTGATTGCAAAAAAATGGGATATATGAACATAATTTTGGATTGGTTCAATGTGAGACAAAACTCTTCTAACAGTTTTGGTTTTAACTTATACACCATCTTGAGTCACTGAGATCAAGGGCTCCGAAGTGAAGGATTGAGTCAGAGGACCCTTCCTGAAGTGGCAAAACTGTGGGAAAATCCATGAAGGAACTAGCTTCTGAAAGTGCAGGGGAGAGAGAGAGCCCCAGACCCTTTCCTCACCCTCCCTCCCACCCTTCCCAAGCAGGAAGAGTGGGCCTCTGAAGAGTTGTTGATGAGAGGCAGCTCCGACTTTATGTGGCTGGGGACAAGAATGAAGGTGGCCAACTGCATCGCATAGAAGAGCTGTCCCCAGGGAGCATGAGTGACTGGACTGTGAAGGCCAGGATGAGCAAGCATGGTGTGGCCAGCAGTTTGCATGGCTGTTCGCACAGGCAGGGCAGGCAGGTGAGGTGTGCGGGCAGGGCTCAGCAATGGTTGCCACTCAGAAGAAAGCCATCGCCAGGAAGAATGGGGAAACCCAGACAGTGCTCCCACTTAGGGATGTAGCTGTCCAGGTCTCTGGCTTCAGGGAGTACCTGAGCCTGGCACTCATACAAGAGGTAGCAGAGACAGCCCCTGTGTGAGGGGTGACCAGAAGAATGATCTGCTCTACTAGTGTCAGAGCTGAAGGGGGAAGTGGAAAGACTGAAGAGTGTCAGGAAATGTGAGAAGGAGATAGATTGATTGACAGAATTTGATGGGATGAAGCTCTGGAGGGAAAAGGGGCCCAAGAAAGCTGGTGAATATTCAAGGATCTTCTCCAATCTCAGGAACGATACATCCCAATGAAGAGAAGTCAGGAAAAAAGTGCCAGGAGGTCTGCGTGGATGAACAAGCAGATCGTGGACAAAGCGAGGCAAAATAAAGCAGCCTACAGTGAGTGGAAGCAGGGACAGGTAGCCTGGGAGGGTTACAAGGAAGTTGTCTCTAAGTTCAGAGATCAGGTTAGGAAAGCCAAAGCCCTGACAGAATTAAACCTGGCCAGGGACATCAAAGGCAACAAGAAGAGCTTCTGTAGGTTCACAGGTGATAAAAGGAAGATCAGGAAAAATGTAGGCCCTCTAGGAAGGAAATGGAAGAGCTGGTTTCCCAGGACATGGAGAAGAACAAGATGCTCAATGATTTTTTTATCTCGGTCTTCACAGGCAAGGGAGTGTGCCATACCCCGGGAGTTGCAGAATGCAAGGGCAGGGACTGGGAAAATGGAGACTACCCATTCACGTAAGGAATCTGAAGGTGCACAAGTCCATGGGACCTGACCAAATTCATCCACAGTTCCTGAAAGAATTAGTGGATGAATGTTATGAAACCTCTATCCACCATATTCAAGACATCGTGGTGGTCTGCTGAAGTTCCCACTGACTGGAAGAGGGGAAGCATAACACCCC
>NW_010231577.1:0-894 GCF_000690775.1 Eurypyga helias | reverse complement strand
TGGGGAACTGCAGGCCAGTCAGTCTCACCTCTGTGCCTGGCAAGATTGTGGAGCATATTCTCCTGGAAACTATGCTACAGCACATGGAAAATGAGGAAGTGATTGGTGACAGCCAACATGGCTTCACCAAAGGCAGATCCTGACTGACTAATATAGTGGTCTTCTATGATGGGGTCACAAACTTGGTGGATAAAGGACAGGCAAAGCAATCAATGTCATATACCTGGACTTGTGCAAAGTATTTGACACTGTCCTGCATGACATCCTGGTCTCTAAATTGGAGAGGCATGGATTTGATGGATGGACCACTCAGGAAATAAGGAACTAACTTGATGGCTGCAGCTATATAGTTGTGGTCAACGGCTCGATGTCTGAGTAGAGAACAGTGATGTGTGGCAATCCTCAGGGGTCATTATTGGGACTGGGGCTGTTTATCATCTTTGTCAGCGACATGGATGATGAGATTGAGTGCACCCTCAGCAAGTTTGCCCATGACACCAAAATGGTTGGTGCAGTCAACAGACTGGAGGGAAAGGATGCCATCCAGAGAGACCTGGACAGGCTGGAGAGGTGGCCTGTGCCAACCTCATGAAGTTCAACAAGGCCAAGTGAAAGGTCTTGCACCTGAGTTTGAGCAATCCCAAACACAAGTATAGGTTGGATGGAGAATGGATCAAGACCAGCCTTGTGGAGAAGGACTTGGGGGTACTGGTGGATGAAAATCTGGACCTGAGCTGGCAGTGTGTGCTGACAGTCTAGAAAGTCAACTTTATCTGGGTCTGTAGCCAGAGCAGTATGTCCAGCAGGTCAAGGAAGGTGATTCTCCCCCTGTACTCTGCTCTGGTGAGACCCCACCTAGCGCACTGCATCCATCCAGAGGTACCTTGACAGGCT
>NW_010231576.1:2663-8801 GCF_000690775.1 Eurypyga helias | reverse complement strand
CAAGGCCAGGCTGGATGTGGCTCTTCATCCCAGAAGTCATCCCTCATCCTGTACCATTATAACTTATTTTGGAGTTTAAAGGCATAGCATAGAACAGACCAGGTTTGAAGGGACCTCAGAAGATCATCTGGTCCAACATTTTTTGGAGAAGGGAGACTAGATGAGATTATCTAGCACCCTATCGAGTCACGTCTTGGTAGCATCCACTGATGAGGACTCCACCATGTCCCTGGAGAGTGTTGTTCCAGTGACTGATTGTTCTCACTGTAAAAATTTTTTTCTTATATCAAGATGAAACCCCTCCCAGTGCAACTTGTACCTGTTGACCCTTGTCCTCTCCATCGGACTCCTTGTGAAGAGAAACCCTCTGTTCTCTCTGTAGCCAGACTGTAAGTACTGGAAAAGTGTGATGAGGTCCCCCCTGAGCTTTCTCCTCTACAAGGTAAAATGACCTAACTCCTTCAGTCTTTCTAACAGGGCAGGTTCTGTGCCCTTAGATCATCTTTGTGAATCCTCTTTTGGATCCTTTCCAGTCTGCCCATGTCTCTTTTGAATTGTGAGGACTAAAACTGGACAAAGTGTTCTGGGTGCAGCCTGATACTCCCATCTCCATCTGTTCAAATAATTGATTTTAACAAACAATTAAATATTAAGTCTCCAGCCAAGTAGTTGTCTCCCATTTGAAAGGCAGATATGGGAAACAGATGACCCTGTTCACTCATGAAGACTATGACTATGTTCTTACTTAGCAGGTGGCCAAGGAATATTTTTCTTTTTCTTTTTTTTTTTCGATGCAACAACTCTGGGAGAAGTTAAAAGCCTTCTTTCCTTTCTTACCCACTCTTTGCTGGATAAGGTAACTCTTTCACAAGAGTGGGCTATGTGGGCAGGAGTGCCTTAAGCAGGTAAAGACACTGGACTAGAATTTTCTCCTCTTTGTACACAGTGCAAAGTGGAAAGGGTAGAGGAAGCAATCTTTTAACAGAAAGGAGAAATCTTTTCATACTTCGATGGAAATGTTCA
Source organism: Eurypyga helias (assembly GCF_000690775.1). NCBI lineage: Eukaryota > Metazoa > Chordata > Aves > Eurypygiformes > Eurypygidae > Eurypyga > Eurypyga helias. The sequence continues at coordinate 7,778 of NW_010231576.1, read as the reverse complement.
AGGAGAAGGTGAGGACAACACATCTCAAGCACACATCAAAGACACTTTCCAATAAACCAGACACTTTTTGTTGCCTGGAAGTTGTGGAATTTATTCCTTGTTGTATCCTTCTGTTTATTCGTGGGCAGCCATGACTCTCACTTTGGAGAGATTTATTTTCCCACAGCATTACAATGGGGTTCTGGTTGTCCATTCTACTCTCTGGGCTGCAGACTTTAAAGACAAGTGTTGAAAAATGCACTACAACTACTAAATCTCTTCATGAATGTAGTCTCAGGAGACAAAATGTAATTGTGATGGAATCAGAATCATAGAATGGTTTGGGTTGGAAAGGCCCTTAAAGACCATCTAGTTCCAACCCCCCTGCCATGGGCAGGGACACCTTCCACTAGACCAGGTTGCTCAAAGCCTCATCCAGCCTGGCCTTGAACACCTCCAGGGATGGGACATCCACAGCTTCTCTGGGAAACCTTTCCCAGTGCTTCACCACCCTCTCCAGGAAGAATTCCTTCCTGATGTCCCATCTCAATCTCCCCACTTTCAATTTAAACCCATTACCCCTTTTCTTGTCACTACATGCCCTTGTAAAATTCCCCCTCCAATATTCTTCTAGGCAATGCTTGTATCCCATTGTGAATTCAAAAAAGTGATACGGCTTCACTAACTTTGGAGTAAGAAAGTGAACAGAGATCCCCATTATTGAAAACTATCAATCTAGCGAAACAAAAATTTCCATATAATTTATTTTTTTCTCTTGCCCTGTCAAACCTCATTTTGAAAAATTAAAGAGAAAGAAAATCAAACTCTTTTTGTGAGGAATGTATTTACATTATGTTTTGAAGAGCATGGCTGTCATTTCTGATAGTTAATAGTTTCTTATAGCCTCCCAGAACAAATTTGGTTGATTCATCCTTGATACACACCTACACATAAAGTAGCCTTACAAAATCTGTCTTTTATCTGTAATCAAGCCACTGTTATTAGATAGTTACACTGAGATTGTTTTGAGGCTTTAATAAGGTTATGATCATTCACCAAACGCTTTTCAAACTGTACTTCCACCAGCTCCAAATTAACTTCACTGATGGATTTTTTTTTACACTGATGTTTTATCCTAGCTATCTCTAGCTGTAATTAGTCACTGAAAATTGTCTCTCTCTATGCCTGTAAAATGTTTTATACTCCAGCCATAGGTCTTTTTCATTGCTAGAGAAAATCCTTCAACTGATGAAATCTCAGTAACTTAATGATTAGAAACACATTCAGGAGTATCCATGACCACTATTCTTCTTTAAAAACACCTGCAACTGAGACACAGCACACTTTTTCTTTTTTCCTTTTTTTCTTTTTTTTTTTTTTAATGTAGAAAGGCATCTTTAAAAGTGAAGAATAACTACAGAGTATGAAAAATATGTGTTCTTGCAATTTTACTAACAATTCATTTTTCATAAATAGAATGCAATAATTTATTTTAATAAGTACTTCTAGCTCATATGTAGTTCTAAAACTAACTGCAAAGCACGATAAAATCAAAGATAGCAATCTAAAACGTTTTACAGTTATGTTACTGCTCATTTCCAGCAACTGGTCCAGTTAATCTGTTAATGTTTCATCTTTCAAATTTAAGAGAAAATGCTGAATCAATTTTACATAATTTCAAAGGATAACAAATTACTTTGCTAATTTGATGCCATAAAATGGCTAAATGTGAAAGCCATAAAACCAAAATTGTTCAAATTATCTTCTTGCCTTTTATTTTTGATATTTTCTTGTGACTTCGAAATTATCTAGCACAGGCTGGACTTCGTCAGTACTAAAACTCTCACTGAACTTGAGGGGCCACAGTAAACACATATTTTGTTTCTCTTTCCTGAAGCGTTTTGCAGGAAGGCCATAGCACAGAAAACAAAGGCAAAGATGATTAAAAGTAAGTTCCACAAGGTGATACACTGTACCATAGGACAGTCAAGAAAAAAAAAAATCACATCATCACAGATATTCACATTATTCACAGATATCTATATGTGTTTCTTCCAGATGTTCATTCTTTAAATTCACTTACTAGAAATTTGACTATACTCATCTTATTCCTCTAATACTTTTTTTAAAAAGGCAAATATTTAGCAAGTAAAAGAAAATCTCTCATTTTAGGCATGAATAAATTTCAAGAAGAAGGTTCAAAAGTCCAATATTTTGACTCTTTCTGCTACCACCTTGTTAAAACACAGAACTACAATTTTACTTAGCAACCAAAAAACCAAGGAGAACGGAATCCTAAGTTCTCAAGGGATTCTTCAGTAATTACATTGTAAATATTTTATGGATAGCCTTTATTTTATTGGTTTACAGTACAGTTTACAAGAGGTTTAATGGGTCAGATTTAGAATCTATCTATGCAAAGGCTGGTAAAATGAATGTTAAAAAAAGGTAGTTAAATTAGCCTTGAAAATGTTCATTTGCTCACATCAGTAAACAGCCATTTCCAAAAAGTAAGAAAAGAAAGAAAATTCAAAAGATCAGGGAAGAGAGAGTTGGATTTTCTTCCTGAAGTTATGAACTGTACCCTGATTTTACGAAGTTAGTAGAAGGCTTCAGAAAGCTGGTGTGGCTGCATGACAGAGCACTGTGGAGCAGCAGTTCCAGTTCCAGTGGCCATAAGCCTGCAGTAACCAAGAAGCATAGTGTAGCGCTATACCAAGCTGCACTATTGGTAGTTCTCAACCCAGATAGTTCAGCTGTGTTGATCCAGCTCTGTTCGAGTCTGGGTTCTCTGATGGACAGTCCGTGCCAGTGCAGGCATATCAGAAGTCATCAAATATTACTTGTAAGCAAATCAGTTTGTACCTCTTGAGCCTCTCACTTTGAGGGTTACAGAGGAAGCAAGTCCTTTAAAAGCAAAGCTGGAGAAGAGACAAGAAATACAAGGAGGATGAAATAATTACCTACTGTAATTTATTATTATCCAGATCAGTGTGATATGCTTTCCTAGGGCTAACAGCCCAACCTCTACCATCACAGAAACAATCCAAATAGCCCTGAAACAGGGACCCAGAGTCATTTCTCCATATAAAGACTTTAATAAATAAGCGAGACATTTGAGTGACAAATTTAGACAGCAAGCTTCTCACCCAAGTACCTGCTCAGCACTCAAACCTCCCAGGTACTTGTATCAGTTTAAAGCCTTAAAGTTTTGTTGTCATATTGGTTAATTACTGTTGTTTATACCAGCAAGGACAAATGAAAACAAAACTTATCACATGAATTCAGCTGAGTCAGACACTTAACATGGAAATTTAAGACCAGATGTTTCTTTAGCAAAACAGAAGGAGAAATCTGGACAAGAGTCACCTTGATGTACATTTAGCTACATTTTACATGCTAGTTTGCTAAGTGCTTTAATTGCATGTATGTTTGAAAGGTAAGGGTGACCGTCTATTTGCTTATGTGTTTTGGGGAGTAAGTTTGCTATGCTGAAAGGACAAACGTATGGCAACAGTAGGAGATATGCAGACATTATGACAGGACTAATGTTGACTGTTTAAATAATGAAGAAACTGTGGATAAAAACAAAGACAAAGCTACAAAGAATACCAAGAGAGAACAGTACACGCAAAAAAAAATAAAAACCACACTATCCTGATTCTTCTGAAAAAAAGGTGGAGAGTGACACTTATGTTTACAGGAGGAACTATGAAGCAGAGAGAAGCTGACTCACCTGATCAGGAAGAAAACCTTCAAATAGCCCATGTCATAGCTGCTCACCCTCAGCACCAGACTGGCAAAGAATGTGTAGTTCAAGGTCGTATCTGCAATGCCAAGGTCTATTTCTAAGACTTCATATGCCACCTGGTGTGTTTCCCCACTGCTGCTGTGTTTCATTCAAACATTCAGAACTTACACAGATTTGGTAAAAATCCTACTGCAGAAAACATCATTATTATGTACCATGGGACTCTGGAAATCCATGTACCAATCTCCTTAAAACTTTGGTTTTAAATTCAGCTTTCAGAAAAATCTTCAATCCTTCCTACCCCATGTCAGTTTTGCAAAAGTAGCTATGTTGCTGTTCATTTTTCTTGATAATATGTTGTTCTTTTCTTGACAAGCATATAAATGTGGTTAATTCAGTATTCTGCATAAGGAAAAAAAAAATAAACAAAACCAAGTTTTAAATAGCTAAAGATCCTGTCTTCAAGTTTAATTTCCGGTGAGAAAACACAGGCTTCTCTGACAATAAGTATGACTTACTGGTAAACTTATTAATACACATGGCATTTTTTACATTGCATTTGATAAGTTGGCACAGGGCTGCACAAAATTTATGAGATATTTTATCTGTGCCAAGACATCTTTTTGGTGAAGACATATATTACATGGTCAGACACAGCCCAGTAGCTAATAAGGTATAAAGACACCTTCACTGTCATTGACTTCACTCTCATTGACATCAAGGACAAATACACTTCTCTGACAGAGAATGAGGTCATTACAACATTCCATTTATAAATAACTTAAGCAAATAGCTTTTAAATGGTTATGTGAGGAGTAAAAAATGAGGTTGATTTTGAGCAACCAAACTTTACCTGTACCCTATCCAAAGGTAAATCCCTTGATGCAAACAGCTGTGTCTTATTTGTCTTTTATTGAGTTTGGCAATTTTGGCAGCTATGTAACCAATTGAAAATATATGGCAAACCATGTAGTGCTCCTGTAGAGTATTTGGCAGAGAAAATCATAGGGATTTCAATATCAAATGTAATTTTAAATTTTGTGAAAAATTCCTAAAATGATCATGGGTTTCAGCATACTGAAGGAAAGGAATTAAGAAAAAGCAGAAATCCATTTTCCAGGTATGGCAGGGGTGTAGTATTTATGCCTTTTCTAACAGACATGACATAAACTGGGTCATGTTACCATACTGCTTCATTCAGAGTAGATTAATATAGAACAAGACCCATAATTGTCTCATCAAGTCACTGCAGCTGGTCTGGTATCTTTTGCTAAAACAACATGCCATTACTTTACAAAGAGGACTAGAGTTGCAAGAGAAAAAAGCTGTCCCAGTCCCGGTATTAGCATGAATAACAAAGTATGACGATTAATAATCAGGGGTCT
>NW_010231576.1:0-2632 GCF_000690775.1 Eurypyga helias | reverse complement strand
TGTCACACTATTTTTGACCAGAAATTCTATGCTGAAGTGTAAATGTGTAGGAAAAGTGGCTGTGAGGTTTTTGCCTTATCAGTACTATCTGATGAAAAATATTCTGTTGAAGTTCTCTTTCTGTTCCGGTCCTGGGAACACATAAAATCTATACTGCTTAAGACATTTAAATACTTTGACAGAAATCATGCATCAAGAAGACATGTATTTACCATCTTGGTTTTCAGTTCTATTAGCTCATCCTTTTTGAGGGAACTGAAAGGGAAAACAACCCAAACAAAGAAATGTGATTTTTTTTTCTCACAAAAGGAATTGTTCCTTATTGATAATGAAAAGTTAAGGAGTCCTTTTCTCTCTTTTATTTCTTCCTTAATTCTACTTTTCTTGTGAAATATCTTGTGATTTGAAACGGAGCAGTAAGGAAGCAGAGCCTCCCACAGGTTATTTAAAACATTATTTGGAAGAAGACAGCAAGCAGGTCAGTGGACGGTGAATGTCAATACATATTTTCGATGTAATCAGACAATATTCTGAGTGTTCTGGCTGGGTCTGATCCCATCAATTTGTGTGTATGTAAAGCCACACATAAAATAGCAACTATGCTTGCTATGCATGGTTGAATCAAGGCAGGATTTCCAATTTCCTTTTGCATGCAATGTTTTAAATCTCCTGCATCCATTCAACCAGTCAGCCCCTATCCTGAAAGTAGAAAAGCAGAAAGGCAAAAGTTCAAAAAAGTTATTTTAAAGGATGTTAATTGCACTTTAGTTCTGTCACAAATTTTACCTCATCCCCAGATTTCACTGATATAGCAAGTTGCTTGATCTGACAATGTAAAACCAAAATAAATAAGTTTTAATTTATTAGGCTGGATGAGACTTTGAGCAACCTGGTCTAGTGGAAGGTGTCCCTGCCCATGGCAGGGGGGTTGGAATTAGATGATCTTTAAGGTCCCTTCCAACTCAAACCATTCTATAATTCTATGAATTTACAGTTTATTCAACAATTTTTAGGAACACTGGTTTACGGGGAACACAGCTTATGCTTAAATGTAAGTTCAGATCTCTACTACTTGATTAAGAGAAAATTATCTTTTGGAGTTTAGACAGGAAAAATAACTATGATCACAAATACAGAGCTACATCTGTGAGGTTTTATGTCCTCTATGTTCCATTGTTAATTTCTCAACCACAAGCCCTTCATATGCAATGATTAAGGGAAAAAACGTGACTACTTCTGGTTATGAGGTGTCTTTGGCACTGTACCCACTCAGCTAGCTGTCACCTCCCACAGGTTGCTGAGCCATTGGAGAACTGCAGGAGCTGGCAGAAAGATGAACTCTCAGAAATCCTGAAGCTATTTCCCTGAAGCTGGAGACAGACGTTCCTGTTCAGAAAGCAATTTAGAGGTGATGTTACACAACCATTAATTAGACTACCCTTCAAACACCCTAGAGAACAGATACTGACCTATTCATCATCCAGCAATTACCTTCCTTCTACTTGTAAACTAAGAATCAGGTTGTCAGCTGAATGTCAAAAGATATCTTCAGTCTTTTTCGTCTCTTAATCCTATTCTGAATTATACCTATTTCCTCACTGAACACTAATTCCTATCTCTCTTCTAGAGGCTATTAATCTGCCTCCATATTACTTTGCTCCACCCAGTCCATAGCCTGATACATAACTTCCTTCTCAGAAATGTCAAATAGATTATAAATTTACATTTAAATAGTGATATTCCCTTACTGTTCAGGAATGTCTAGATTTGGAATAAAATGTCAATCTTATATGCACAAAAATATATACTTTGTAGTTTTCTGAAGTTACTAATCTCTAGAAAACCAACAGATACCCTATAAAAGAAGTGGCTCACCCCTGTTGAAACAATTAGAGAATATGTCACTTAGGGTTGCTTTCTTGACAGTGACACTGTAAGTCTGATGTAACAGAAGAATTTGGACACAGAGTGACATGATTTCCTATTGATATCTTATTTTTATGCTTGTATTCTTTAATCAATTCTGAACAGCAGAGAAGAAAGAAGATGGTGTTCAGGTTCTCAAGTATGTACTTAATTTTAGATGTGGTTGCTTTCCTATTAGTATGTGATTTTCACATTGTTAGGTAGTTCTTTACCTTCAAATTGTGTTGGGACTGACTAGTTCTGCATCTGCTGGAGTGGCATTTTGAATCTCATTTGGGAAATGGGTTGCTCATTTTCACTGTGTTGTATCATGCTCTTACAATGTGCATTTGGGGTTTTTAGCAACCGTTGTTTTCCTAAGAGCTATGAAATTATCTATTAGTTTTAAATTATGCACCTGCTAGCATCATACAAAATATTTTCTTCAAGAAGACCAAGCAAGGCCAGAAAGCTGTGCTCCTACTATCTCTTACTCATAAAATATTCAGATTCAATTAAAAGACAACAGTGATCAAGGTGGAAAGGAGGGCCTGTGTGTTACTACAGCTCAAGGGTAATGATAATTGTCACCTATTAAGTTACACAGCATAGCATGGTGATATTTTATTTTAAAAATAATTTGATTTCTACAGCATTCTTTGTGAGATTTGGGCTCATTTCTGTTTCATTTTCTTTCACATGCTGAATCATAGAATCATAGAATCAT
>NW_010231575.1:1588-2171 GCF_000690775.1 Eurypyga helias | reverse complement strand
GATGGCACCGGGATGGGGATGGCACTGGCATGGGGATGGCACCGGCCCGGGATGGCACCGGGATGGGGATGGCACCGGGCCGGGGACGGCAACGGGCGCCGGCGGGACGGCAGCGGCGGGGGGATGGCACTGGCACGGGGATGGCACCGGCATGGCACCGGGATGGCACCGGGATGGGGATGGCACCCGGATGGCACCGGGATGGCACCGGGATGGGGATGGCACCGGGACGGGGACGGCACCGGGATGGCACCGGCACAGGGATGGGGACGGCACAGGGATGGGGACGGCACCGGGACGGGGACGGCACCGGAATGGGGATGGCACTGGGATGGCACCGGGACAGGGACAGCACAGGGATAGGGATGGCACCAGGATGGGGACGGCACCAGGATGGCACCAGGATGGGGACAGGAATGGCACTGGGATGGCACCAGAACAGGGACGGGGATGGCACTGGGATGGCACCGGGATGGGGACGGCACCAGGATGGCACCAGGATGGGGACAGGAATGGCACTGGGATGGCACCAGAACAGGGACGGGGATGGCACTGGGATGGCACCGGGACAGGGACAGGACTG
>NW_010231575.1:862-1496 GCF_000690775.1 Eurypyga helias | reverse complement strand
CGGGGATGGCACCGGGATGGCACCAGGATGGGGACGGGAATGGCACTGGGATGGCACCAGGACAGGTATGGGGATGGCACCGGGATGGCACCAGGATAGTGACTGGGACAGCACTGGGATGGGAACAATGACAGCATCGGGATGGCACCGGGATCGGGACAGGGACAGCACTGGGATAGGGATGGGGACAGCACTGGGATGGCATCGGGACGGGGGTGGCACCGGGATGGGGACGGCACTGGGATGGGAATGGGATGGCATCAGGATAGGGATGGGGATGGCACTGGGACAGGAACAGGTGACTGGGACAGCACTGGGATGGGAACAATGACAGCATCGGGATGGCACCGGGATCGGGACAGGGACAGCACTGGGATAGGGATGGGGACAGCACTGGGATGGCATCGGGACGGGGGTGGCACCGGGATGGGGACGGCACTGGGATGGGAATGGGATGGCATCAGGATAGGGATGGGGATGGCACTGGGACAGGAACAGCACAGGGATAGGGATGGCACCAGGATGGGGACGGCACCAGGATGGCACCAGGATGGGGACAGGAATGGCACTGGGATGGCACCAGAACAGGGATGGGGATGGCACTGGGATGGCCCCGGGACCGGGACAGGACGGG
>NW_010231575.1:0-711 GCF_000690775.1 Eurypyga helias | reverse complement strand
CGGGGATGGCACCGGGATGGCACCAGGATGGGGACGGGAATGGCACTGGGATGGCACCAGGACAGGTATGGGGATGGCACCGGGATGGCACCAGGATAGTGACTGGGACAGCACTGGGATGGGAACAATGACAGCATCGGGATGGCACCGGGATCGGGACAGGGACAGCACTGGGATAGGGATGGGGACAGCACTGGGATGGCATCGGGACGGGGGTGGCACCGGGATGGGGACGGCACTGGGATGGGAATGGGATGGCATCAGGATAGGGATGGGGATGGCACTGGGACAGGAACAGTGACAGCATCGGGATGGCACCGGGATAGGGATGGGTATGGCACTGGGATGTCACTGGGACAGGGACAGTGACGCCGTTGGGATGGCACTGGGACAGGGATGGCACTGGGATGGGGACAGGGACGGCACCGGGATGGGGACAGCATCGGGATGGCACCGGGACAGGGACAGGAATGGCACCAGGATGGGGACGGCATCAGCATGGCACTGGGACAGGGACAGCACCGGGACTGAGATGGCATCGGGATGGGGACAACACCGGGACGGGGACATGGACACGGGATGGGAACTGGGACAGGGACACTGGGAGTGTGGGGGATGGGGCATTGGCACGGGAGAGAGATGGGGACAGGGGATGGGGACAGGGATGGGATGTGGGGACAGGGACGTGGAATAAGGGACAGGGATGGGGAC
>NW_010231574.1:0-1111 GCF_000690775.1 Eurypyga helias | reverse complement strand
ACCCAAACCATTCTATGATTTAACATGACAAAAAATAAAATGTTCTTGGCTTGAAGTAGTGTGCATGACAGATCTTTTATAGTTGTGCAGAACACTATAGTAGGATGATAGTTTTTTATAGAATAAATAATTAAAGCTTCATCTAGTTATGATGAGATCCAAGTGTTGAAAAATTTATAATATATGGAAAAAAGTTATTGTTTCAGATATTTTACATAACTACATTGTACTTGCTAATTCTTGAATATGAAGTTTTTTATGTGACTTACTATTGAAATAGTGTGTAAGTAGCAGAGGATGGAGATTAAAAAAAAAAGTGTTAGGATATGGGATTACACAGTGAAAGAAGAGTTTAATAACATAACATAGGGCCCTTCCAACTGGGTTCAAACTTTTTTTTTCTGGAAAATATTTTCAACAATACTTTATTTCCCAGTAAAAAGTCATGCACCTGTGTTTCTGGAGAGACAGGTTGACACTATCAAACCTGATTTCATTTTTCCTTAAATTATGTTTGTGTTTGGAAACTATACTCTGTCAATCACTCATCTCCATTCAAGAGGCTGGTCTTAGCTGGGTTATAAATACTCAGTTATAGTGAAAATAGTCAATTACTGCTCATGACTGATTACTGCTTCTATACTTATCCACCTCTGCAAATGGTAACAAACAACCGGACAATATCATATTGTGTGCTGACTGGACATGGATCGATTCTCAGTCTCATCCTGGGCACCTGGCTAGTGTTCCAGGTGGGATTGATAATGGGAGCATAACAGTCCACAAGTTCACAGTGTTTGTGCCAAAAAAGACATGTAAGGCATTTGTTACTTGCTATAAAAATAGGAGACCCTCGGGCTGACTTCTGAAGCCTCACCTATGGGTGGATGCACTGCGTGGGACTTTCTCAATTACTGCAGTTCTCCAGGGGTCAGCTGCCGAGGGGCTTCTCAGCTGATCTGTGAACTCAGATGATGGTTTTGAGGTGGTAATTGGTAATGCATACTTTTAATCACTGCCTTGCTGTACAGTAATGAACTGGTGCATCGCTATTCTGCTTATCATTCCTTTTTAATTGTTGCATTCTTATTCTGCTTTTCTTTTCTTTTTG
>NW_010231573.1:3965-14930 GCF_000690775.1 Eurypyga helias | reverse complement strand
CCCCTTAACTAGATCTTTATTATCTGCTTTTGTGGATGAGCAATTAATCTTTTAATCTTTTTGACGATAACTTTGGTTGGATAACTCATATCATACATTTTTCCCATGTGACTGGTAGTTTAATAGTTTACCTGTGCACAGAGAGCTGCTGGGAATCTTCAGGTCAGGTGAATTGAGAGCTCCACTAAGGTCTTCAATAGAGCTATACTGATGGATACCATTTGCCTTGTTTCACCAGTGAGACTTTTTTCTATGGTTTGGTGTCATGGTTTAGCCCTGTCTGGCAATTAAGTACTACCAGTCTCTCTACCACTCCACACACACCCCCTCCCTCTCCCAGTGGGGAAGGGTCAGAGGAATAACTAGGGGGGTTTGTAAAAGTTGAGATAAGAACTACTTAATTATATAAATTAAACTTATGCATTTACTAACACTACTACTGCTAATAGGGAATTAAAAGAACAGAAAAATAGAACATACGATACAGGATCTCACCACCCGTGGACAGACAAAGCCAGATTCCAAAATGGCAAGGCAAAGAAATGCAAATGGAAGGGAAAACCGCTCTCCCTGAGCCCAGGAGCTGAGAGCAGGGAGAAAGAAACTTCCAGCTCCCCCTTCCCAGATATTTCCCTGACAAAAGATGCTCCTTCTCTGCTAATTACCTGCCAGGAGATCCAAACAAAAAACGAGCTGCTGGCAGGAACCTCCTAGCCAACCCCCATCCACCTTCTGGGTTGCACCTCTCGTGGTCCCTTTTCGAGCCTTGCAAAACCCACTCACTTTGCAAATTTCCTCCCTCCCACCCCACACCAACCTCCCCAACCCCACCGGCTACCAGTACCGTTGGTACAGGAGTGACGCTGACCAGTAAGCTTGATGTATTATGGAATGAAATAAACTACTGTGGGCTGGTCCCAGGAAAGCAGCCCATCCCTGCCCGGAACCAGCAAAATCTGGATTTTTTATGTATGTGTAACTATGAAAATTATGTCTCTTTTTTTAATTAAAAAAAAAAAAAACCCTAAAAACCAACCCAAAAAAAACAAACATGAAAGAAACTGCTGTGACTACTCTATTAGTGTAGCAACCTGATGCTACATAGGCAGGACTGTACATACAGTAAGGAAAAACACAGGATGTCACTTATTGGCCTTAGAAGTTTTATACATCGACAGTAATTTAATTGTGCTTGGAAACCATTTCCTTGTCAGTTAATTTTAAGTGGACTTTTTTTTTTTTTAAAACATTTATATTGATAGATGGTTTAATTCTCTATGACTGTATGTGTGAGGAATACTGCTAGCAGAAAGCGGCAATTTTTTCAGTATTAATCAAAACACTAACTGTTTTCAAATTTCATGTTTTTAAGTTCCGGAGTTGTCTTTAATATGTCCATGTTCCTCTTATTATCATCAATGCAGCCTTATTGAAGTCAATGGGCATGTTTCCAGCTAGCTGGTAATGCAGTGAGAGTAGCATTTCTATTCTAAATAGATAAATCTGTGGCTGTTAATATCAAATCATATCTCATTATATTTACAGGGATAATAAGACATGGATGGATGGCTAGTGCAGCCTAAGAAGTGTGCTAGCTTTCAGCATGTTTGGTGATGGTTAAAATGTTAATGAACAGCATTAAAAAGCAAATTTTTTATGCTACTAAGCAAACCTTCTTGCCATGAAGAAAAAAGCTAATTTCAGTCCTGACTCATTAATCACATCTGCCTACAGCTAAGAAAGTGTCACCTAAGTATGTTTTGCTTTCTGTTGTGTGTTGCTGATGAAGATACTAACATACAAGTAATTGGATTTATGCTAGAAGGCAATGGCAAAAGTAAAAAGCAATGAATTAGAATGTGCTTTATGACTGACCTTTGTAGAGAATGCCTCAGGCACCTCCATGTGGTGGCTGTCATTATTAATGGTGACTACAGATTCAAGCTTGTTTAAACAGTCATACACATGAATTGTTTTGCATGTGTCATCTGCCATTGATCATATACATAATCTTTACATGATGGAAGGGAAGAATAGCCTTCAGCTATAGAGAATTATCCCGGGGGACCTCTGGCCTCTGTTCGTCGTTGTTGTATTTTCTGGAGGTGCAAAATAAAATAACTTTCTTAACGTGCTGTCTCAATACTAGGTAATGAACTGAGATTAAGGAAAGAATGAAAGAATAATCTACACTTTGGCCATTTCTTTGGTTACATTCTGGGATTGTTCTGTAACACCACAAGGACAAGCCGTCTTAGGAACTGGCTTACCTGGGAGACAGTCCATGGGAAACCCACAGTCTGTCTTGCTTTTATTATACTCTGCAACCTAATAATGCTTGAGCAAAGCAGATGTTAAGGTTTTGGGTGTTCTGTAAACCTAGAGTTTATGGTAAACATAACCATAAAAGACATTATATATTTATGATGTCATTATTGATGTGTTTCATTGCACCCCCCAAAAAGCTTCATTTTTTTTTTCTAATTTATGTCTGGTTTATAATGCATAAATGCAAGAAGCATAGAAGTGTCATTTAATAGAGGCATTAGCTCCAAGTAACAGTCATGAGAAATAGAGACATTAAAAATTTGTTTTACACTTTGGATTCATTATTATTGACATTTTATATGTAAATAATTGCATAGAACTGGGAATTTTAAATTCTATTACTGCCTTATCACTGTAAAATAATGCTGCACTATTTATGAGGTGCATTTGGTGCAGCAGCAAGGGTGTTACTGATAAGAGAGTAAGATAAGCTAAGGCTGACACAACAAGTTGCCTTTTTTCCTAATGTCTGAGAATAGTCCCAGGTTTGTTGAAATTAGTGACATACGTGGCTACTGTCTTCAGTTAGTAGGAGAAAGAGTACTGGTCAACAAGCAAGTTTAGTGTGGTGGGTTTTTTTGTTTGTTTGCGTGGCGTTCCATTTGTTTGCTTGTTTTTTATCAAGAGTTCATTTGTTATTGTCTCTGCCATACTAAAAGTTTAGCATTTTAGACATGATTTTTAAGTGGGTTCTACATGATTCATAACAATTCAAAGGAGTTTTTTTGATTTATTTTAATTAAGCAAAACCCAGATAATGGAGAAATGTTTGCCAGCTATATAGTATAGGTAGGAAAAATTAAAGAACTCTAGATAATAAGCTTGCTTCTTACCTGTTCTTCCTTCAGTTGTAGTGAGATACAGCCTTGGTTTCAGTAACTATGCCTATATAATTCCTGGAGCTGCCATCAAATAAATGCAATGTGAAATGCCTATGATCTTTCTGACACCCATCCATATAGCCTAAGCTTCCAGGCTGTTTCACGTGTTCTTCATGCATACTCAGGGCAGCACCTGAAGCCTTTTTGTGTGTAAAGACAATAAATTGGGTATTCAGAATGTGTAGTAGTTCTGGGAATCCACCAAGATGAGAAATTCTGTAGTCTCTCCCATTGATAATAGTGAAAACTGTATTTTTTGACTTTTAAAAGTCTCATTCTCTAGAGCCAAACTCTAGCACTTTCTTTTGTTAGAACTTTGATGCATTTATTTCCAAGCATCACCTGGGATATACATATGTATATACTAGAAAAAGTTAAACACATTCCATATTTTAATGCCAATTTGAAAAGACTATAATTTCATGCATCATCTTTGTTATTTTTTTGAGGGCTTAATTGCTATGTCATGGTAATGCTTATCAGAAAGCACTGAAAATCTTTAATTACTTTCTACTTTGGTTACTTATGAATGCATGCAAAATTTAACTATTTCCCTAGAAGCAAATAAAGTCCAAATATGTTACCTAAAAGTTACAGAATCATTTAGAATTATGAAGCTAAAGGCTGTCTTATTTGGGATTTAATTTATCTAAATGATGCATAAAATTAATCTCAAAATTATTTTATAATAAACTACTACATGAGGAATAAACATTAGGATCTTCTCAGAAAGTTTTTTTATAGGAAATGCATCTTATGGCAGTAAACTACAGGTATATTATGTAAAGTAACAGAATTCTAGTGTGGTGTAATTTTTTTCAAATGAAGTTAATCAAATAAAACCATCAGGGAAAAGAAAAAGATATTAAGAAATGTAATAAGACAGAATTTAAAAGCAATAAACCAGAGGAGGAGAGTGTGATGGAAATATTAGGCAATTTGAAGAGAAATTTGAGTAAACAGAGAGAGATGCAGGTAATAAGAAAGGGTGAGACGAAAAATCAAAAAGACTCAACAAATTCTCAAAGTTAGCTTTGATGTATTTACAATCAACTTTTATTATTTTAACCATATTTAATAACTATTGCCTGTGAAAAGGAACTTAAGGTCCTTCTGACTTGTGTTAGTATTGTAACTTTGACTGTCAGAGGATCAAATTTCTCAAGGTAATTGATTTATTATCAACAGTCAGAATTACTTACATGAATGATGTGAGGTTAAAGGAATTATTCTACATGAAAAATCTATGTTATGAATTCCACAACTTAATAGTGAAAACAAAACCACAGTCTAAATGTGGCTTAGTTTTATGGACAAGAACATGGAATAAGAATGTGAAGAATACAGGAAATTAATAGGATCAAAGTAGGTTCAGGATTCTGCGGTATGAATGAATGACTGGTAAATTCAAACATGCTAGTGTCTTAGTGATTCTGTGTATATTTCAGTTTTTTATATATTCAAATAACAGTATAAGATATGGCCATTAAGGATATCTCACTGCAGTAGTTTTCCAGGTGTGGTCTATGAAGCTCAGGTAGCAATGACAGTCTGTTGCGTTTAAAAGAAAAGTAATATGGCAGAAAATAAATCTCCTTGCATTCCAGCTTGTCATCAGATATGAGAGGGGCTGGGGGTGGTTGGGCTTAGATTCTGAGTGATGCTCAATTTGCATGCTGTAAGTCTGGTCACGTTCAATGTACTGAACTTCCACGATTACAGATCCACAATTAGCATGATGCACTATTGGTGTAATCATGCTCAATGAACTAAAGACTTAAGGAGTTTGGTTGCATTCAGTACGAACTCTCACGACTAGACTAACAAATAGTGTGATTCATTGAGGCAACAGAAGTGCAGATTCTTTTTGGTTGCTGGTGATGATGCATTGTCTGCAAAATTATGTGCAAGTAATACGGTGACATTCCAACATTCCTCCTCTCTTAATCCATTTTCATACTGTTTTTTATCTGTCAGGTGGAGCTTGAGTGACCCTAGTCATACATACCTTTGTTATGATTAGTGCAAAATATTCTCCCTTTGATTTTAAAGGTATAGTCTATGAAAAATTCAAAACGCAGGCTCAGTGAGGGGTAGTCATGCCTTGGAGGTGGGTAGTTTTCGGGATGGAGGTGTGGTTTTGTATTATAATGAGATTATAATGAGCAAAGTTCACCTAAAGGACAGCATTTTGTCAAAAGATGACAGACTCTTGGCCCAGGGTATCAAATATGCGTCTTATCTGTTCCACAGTACTGTCAAGTTCCCATAGCAGTACATGGCCGTGGTGTCTCCACTCCTCTACACCCTCCACACAGTTCCTTTTAGAGTCAGCACATCAAGTTCTCCTGGTGATGCTAACATCTAGAGTTGCCTGGGGAGCTACCGTGGTACAGATTATCTGCGTATCAGCCGCACTCCACCCTGGAAGCCTCTTCAATGCTGTACCTTTTCTTAAAATATGAATATAAGTTTAATTTTCAAGTCACCTCCAGCAATTATTCCACACAGGCATACTGAAAACTGTCACAGTTAATATTTTATAGAGGCTCAAGAGTGTGATTGTGCCAAGGAATAGATGGGTTTTGTACATGTAAGGAATAGATTGGTATTCCAAGTTTTTCTAAAGATAAGTTTAAGTGTGGGATGCTGGAAAAACTTTCTAATGGAACTGCAGTTTTCAGTCTAAAATACAGCTGAGGACTATAAAGTAGTTGAAGAAACTGTAAAAAAGAAGAAAGGGAAGGGAGTAATGAAAAAGCAAAGCAGCTGCTCTTGTGAGGATTGGTCTTCCTGACACTATTTGACAGTTAGTGAACAGTTTCTAACCTAAAGCAGACACTCTTGTCTCAGTCTCTAGAAGGAATGAGCTTTACAATCCTTGAAACATCCTCCTATAAATTGCACATATATATAGATGCAAAACTTCCATCTAGCACATTCCTAGTCATTCTAATGCCCAGGTAAATCAATCAAGGTATAATTCACTGTAAGAAACTTGGCACTCCTAAAAGCTGCTTCATTCTTCATCTGAAGCTGTAGTGCACATTTCATTCTCACCTTTAAAAAAGCTAAAGAGAGAATTTGCTGCTAGTTCTGACAGAAAAAAGATTGACAGTGTAAAGCATAGGAAACAACTATATCAGAAAAAAATATGCATATTTAAATGATCAAGAGAGATTGTTTGCTGGACTCACCATTGAATTAAGAGGGATGAAGCTCTATGAAACTTCAGAAAATAAAATCTGAAAATTTGATAAACTACAGAAAACAAAAGGATCCTTAATACATGCCATTCCATGGTCACAAGAAGGAGCATTTGCCAAGCATTCTCCTCTTCATTTATCTGTGTTGTACCTGCCATGATGCAAGTGTGATCAATAGCAAGTGTGCCTTCTGTCTGTGAAGCTGTCTTTTTAGTTTCTTCATGCATTCATTTTGTCCATGCAGGGAAAAAACAAAAGGGGTAAAAAAGGTAAGGTAAAGCTGCATGTCTTGCAGTGTATCAAAACAATGTTGCATTAAAAACACAAAAAAGAGTTATTGGAAAACCAAGGTAATACACTGACAATGCTGAAGCTTTATTTACTTTGCACTGTGCTAACTGGAAGACAGTACCTCATTATAACATCTTTTTAGGTTCCTAAGTTCCTTTTTCTCAGTCTAGCATGACTTGTTTGACATGTAAGAGGAGATATCCTTTCTGGAGTGTGGTAGACTAAGTTTCTAGTCATCATTTCTACAGAAGGGAGAATGATGACTTGAGTCAGAATACCTACTGGTAGAAGAAGGAAAAATAATTTTCATTTTTCTCTCTCCTTTTTGTTAAAGGAAACAACACATCTTCATTTCTGTTGAAATACAAACTACAGATTTTTAGGCCCAGGCACCAGTAATACTAATTCCCTTGATGGCAAATGGAAAAGGGTTGGATTTTAAGAAAATTTCAGTTCCAGAATTCTTCCTGAAATTTGGAGAGCATTTCCAGAAATGCCTTCTTACATCCCACCATAACAGCTTACAAAGATTTGGGAGAAATCCTGAACTTTTATTTAAAGCTTAAATGGCAAGTGGCCCACTCTGAAAACTTGTTTCATTGTGTGGTGCAGAAATGAATTTCAGAAAGTTCAGAGAATTTCTTGGAGGAAATTTTTAGTAACATAGAATGTTCTCTTACTTCATAGAAATGACAGTGCTGTATGAACAACAAGCAAATATTAGTATGCTTAGCCCTTCTGATTTTATCTAAGTTCTATTACTATTTACAGAAAGGCAATATTAAATTATAACAGTATTTAGTTAAAGAAAGTTCCACACAAAAACTATATAATTTTCTATCGTAACATCAATATATTGGCACAAAGGAAACCTATACTTTCACAGCTGGATGTTAGTAATTAATATCTTGTGTTCCAATTACATTCTTTCCTTCTCATTTGAATGATTCTGAAGTAAATGTCCATGTTGCCAGCATGCACTGTGTTCAAGTAGAACAGAACACCTGGCTGTCTACCAATTAATGTAATATAAGATGTCAGGTTTTCTAGGGAGAAACTCCTGAGTTCATTATGAATAACAGAACCACTGTGAGATACAAGCATTAAATAAATGTTGGTATAGCATCACCTTCAAAATTCAAAGAGATCAAGGTTGTCCTCTGAAATTTCTGTGGGACCTCAGTGGAGCAATGGCTTAGCTCAAGATTATTTCAAAAATTGCAATAATGTTAAACTTATATTTTCTGGAGAACTTTAAAATTATTTTAATCTGAGAAATTGGGCTATATCAACAAACAAAAGAAAATTTTAAGAATACACAAAAATAATGCTTTGCTGGAATATATTAACTTTGAGAAGACTTTTTTCCTTAGGGGGCAGGTGTAACCCCAAACCATCTTCGAGCAGGTTGGGATACATTTGAGGAAAGCAGATCTAGAGTTCATATATGTACTGTGATCCTTTAAAAACTACTGTAGTTGTTTAAATATCTTATCTTGCACTTTGCTTCTTCCAGCCTCAGGATAGCTGTGTTCTCAGAGCATACCTCTCTTCCCACAGACCTCTCTCCTTGGTCCACGGAGTGACAGATTGGCAAAGAAACACCAACTCTGTGTCTGTGGTAATCAGCTTTACCAACTTTTTTGTCTAGTTTTTCCTCTTTTTAATATAGCTCTCTTGAATGAACGTAGTTAGATCTGTGGAAGTTATCCTTAGTTTCAGTGAGTATAGGTATGTGTGCAATTTCTGGCTCTGAAGGCTATCAGTGGTTGTGAGTATTGCTTTATCTCAGTATCTAGGAAATGGTAACAAAGCTGGGCAACCTTTTTTTGTGAGCAGAAACAAACAATAGGCCCCCTAAAAATCCTGAAATCACTTGCTTCAGTCATGTCAAGGTCATCTCATATGGTTGATTCTGTCCAGTTTAAGAAGCCAGCAGTTTGGCAAACCTTCAGTTTGATCTAAAGGTGAAGGGTTGTTCTGTAAGAAAGCTTAATCTTCATGGCTGAAGATTTGATCTTAGAGGAAGCCTGCTTCTGAGGATAATGTGCAGAACACAAAAGTGCAGTGTGCTTAAAGTTATTAAAGCTGCATTGTTTGGTGTGGGTTGTTTTTTTTTTTTTTTTTAAGAGAAATTGCCTGGTTTTCAAAATGCTGATGTAAATATCACTTTACATAAGCGTATTAATGATCAAATATTAGATTACCCTTTTGTGATATTTTCTGAGCTTTAATTTCTATTTAATTGAAACTATTAGTACTTCTATAACATTTAGAAGAATGCCTGTTATAAGGTCAGGTGCTGTTTATCCAAGAGTACGTATTTCTCCAGCAAGCTAATATTTTTAAGACATTGCAATATTAGCTGCATTATATACGTTTTCCCAGAGACTGTGTTAGGGTGGGACTGTAAGGGTTTTAAAAATAAGATGAATGATTTTTTTTAAAATGAAATTTGTACTGCCATAATGTTCTCTGATATAATTTTGTCAGATTTCCAATAGAAGACTTGAATAATATTTCATATGAAGTTAGTGAGATTTTCTGTAAATATTTTGTGCATTACTTTTCATTTCCACATTAAATGCACATAGTTACAGACTTTCTTTTCTTTTGACTACAGACTTTTTTTTATTCAAATAAGAAAAAGTGATGAGTTAATTTCAAAATATTTAAAGCAGTCAATCTAAAACCTATCAGTCTTTAATGATACAGAGGGCTGTTAAAGCATTTTATGCTAATATTTCATATGTAAGCATGTATTATAAGAAAATATATATAAAATGTCGTTTTAAATTATTTACCTTAAAGTTTTCTATAGGGGACAGATTTTATAAGTGTTAGGTTTTTTTTGTGTGGGTGTTTTCTTTGTTGTTGTTGTTGTTGTTGTTGTTTTGGTTTTTTAATACATATAGGATCCAGCCATGCTTTTCAACCTATACAGTAAATAACCATCCTAAGTTCCTAGAGGATGGCTTTTCTTCTGCTACATTGAAAACTTTGTGACCAATAATTTTTAAAATAAATACTTTTGTACAAATTCTATCACAGCTGAAAAATAATTTATTAAGTTATTTTGACATTATCTTAGTAAAGGGTTATTCTTTCAAATTTGTCATCTAGTATAGCCCATTAATCTTGTAATTTTTTGATTTTTTTTTTCTTTTAATGTCAGATGTTTCGAGTCCTGTTTATTTTTTGGTCATCAGGGATTTATAAAGAGTACATGAGATGATCTTAAGAGGGAATCTTAAGATCTTATGAATGAGTGTAGTAAGACTCATGGAAATCTGAAAGTTGCACTCAGAATTCTTTCCATTGATTGCAATATTAAAGTGAATGATGAATGCATCTTCCTTCTTCACTTTTTTCATCCAGTACAGGAATGCAGAGCATCATCTGCCCATATAGTGATTCATAAATTCACTGTTGATATAAAGCAGCCTCTGAGATCCTTTTCTGAATATTCAGTCTGAACCATTTTACTAAAAGCAGGGGTGGTCCTCTTTTTCCAGCCTTCTCAATTAAAACTATTCAATGGCAGTCTTGCAGTAAACATCTCTGTGGATTTTCTTCCCTTTCCTAGACTTTCCCCAGACAGTGGAATAGTGTCTGCATTACACTGTATAGTGATCCAGTGGTGTCTACATGGGACCTTTTTTCTAACAGGCTAATCTTGGAGATTTACTCTTAGATCTTATCTTTGATTGTAATTTTACACAAAAGTACATGATTCCCCTCCACTGTACCACCACTGTGTGATGAAGCTTTCTTCCATTTTATTCATCTCTCCCATAATCTCCTCTCAGTGAGCTAGATATTTCATGACATCTCATTTTCCTCTTCCTGCTGGATCAGACCAACTTGCTTTAAATATGTATGTAGAACATGTTTTATGCATATACAGATATATTTGTGATTTCCTGTGTAACTGCTCGTTTTGTAGTGGAAAAAGCCTGTTGCTTCCAAAAGTAACAAACCTATGAAACAATATCAAGCCAGTTAAAAAAAAAAATCCTTTCAAGTGTCTGATAAATTCTATCTGTTTTAATTGGCTTGATATTAATTCTAAGTTGACTGCTCTTGGTTCTTCCTCCTTGTTGGATATTTCTCTCTGGAATTCCAGCCAGTGGATAATCTACAATAAACATAACTTTTCGGAGGACTGTCTTTTATATTTTCCTCAATTTAAATAATTCCTTTCAAAGAAGATTGTACATAAAGTGTACATACTTGCAGTATTAGATATTTTTGCATCC